>NC_068408.1:313712-330560 GCF_023724105.1 Carassius gibelio | reverse complement strand
AGGAGAGACGCACGCGTCCGGTCAGAGCGTTCACCGGCTCAGGAGAGACGCACGCGTCCGGTCAGAGCGTTCACCGGCTCAGGAGAGACGCACGCGTCCGGTCAGAGCGTTCACCGGCTCAGGAGAGACGCACGCGTCCGGTCAGAGCAGAACTGACTCGTCTCTGTGATTCTGGCCTCATGGACGTCCACTGGAAGACAAGCTTCATGTTTAGTAAACGCTGTGTGAATTTGCTGGTTTGCAGTGAGCAATAGTTTTATAGACACTGAGCAGGTTTCTTATAAATGAAGTTTTTGCTAGCTGAATTTTTTAGAAGTATCAGTCTGTCTGATATTAATGTGACATTAATTAATCTCAATACTTCTCCGCTGCTGTCTGCTGTCCGTTAGGTCAGGGTTGGTTAGCTTAGGATAGGGTCAGGGTTAGGGTTAGTTAAGGTTAGGGTAGGGTTGGTTCAGAGATGTCTGTGTTTATTAGTCGGTCTCTCTGCGGCCTGTTACCGTCGCCAGCCGCCCCTTAATGGCTCAACAGACGCACAAATGATCGTAAATGAGTTTCATATTCGTTAATTGAAAGTCAATGTCCAGTGGATCTGATTCTGTTGTGCAATTCGGTGACTAAACGCCAATTTTCCGCCGTTTCTCCGCGAACTAATGCTAACAGGCTAACATATTAGCGTCACGGCTAACGGCGCGATCACACACACACACACATAAACTGTCACTGCTAACAAACACACACTGTTGTGACTGTCTCACTGTCCTGACACACACCTGTGCGTCTCTTAAACACGCATTCGGGTGTGTGTTTGTGTGTGTCTGTCAGTAATCGGGTTTAATCTGTATAAGGCCTGTAGCCGCCACGCTATTTCCACATTTTAACCTGCAGAATAACCGTGAAATTCTGCAGCGACAGTAATAATAATAATTTTAAAAAGCCTTAATATGTCCATTACTTTTAACTGATCAAACAAACAGTTTAACTCACCAGGCGCTGCTGCGGGACTGCGACTCAAGCTGACTGAACTGAGCACGCGCCTCCGACTGGCACGCGCGCGCGTACACACAAACTCACTCACTCACTCTGTCTGTCTGTCTGTCTGTCTGTCTCTCTCTCTCTCTCTCACTCACACGCACACATACACACTCACATACTCTCTCTCACACACACACTCACTCTCTTACACACACAAACACACATTCTCACTCTCTCTCTCTCTCTCACACACACACAGACACACTCTCTCTTCAGTGTTGATAGTGAGACTGAATGAAGTGTTAGTCTGAAGCGCAGGGCTCTGATTCCTCTCACAGCTCAGAGTCAGGTGTATGTTTAACAGAGAGACAGTAACGTACAAGATTAACTTCACACACTGTTCATAAACTACATACACACCAGTGTTGGGAAGGTTTCTTTAATAGGCAACAGATAACAGGTTACCCTATTTAAAATGTAATAAGTAGTGTAACTATTTTAATTACTTTATTAACGTAACCGATTACATTTGATTACTTTTCTACATTTCTAACAAATATCTTCGACTGTTCTCATTTTGAGACCGGGTTAATCTTACAGAAGTGCTCTGATTCCTGTCAGAATCCTTCTTCACTTGAATTAAAATTATAATTATTGAATTTTAAAGCACAGCCACAAGAAAACCAGACTTACTTTGAGATCTTTCTTAGGTTAAAAACAGGTTTGAAGATATAGTTTAACAGCTATGATGGGAAACACATCTAACAATGCATCAGGGGGAAAACAGTTCATCTTAGATAATAAAGAATAAACACAAATCCAAATCAAATAAGCACGTTCCTAACTCCTGAAACATTGGTGTCTTATATTTTAAAGCAGTCAACGCAATTTGGAGAAAAAAAAATTAACAAAATCTGTACGTGTCTGAAAATATTGACATGTAACCCCCTTTGTATTTTTGTAATCTAATCATTTCATAAGTACCTGTAATTTAATTACACATTTTTTTCCAGTAACTGTAAATATTAGAGTTGCATCTTTTTTGTAATTAAATGACATCTTTTCCATTACATGTGAGATACAGACTCCACTGAAAGTGTCCTGACACAGAGAAGCTTCTTTATTAAATTCATTTCTAATGATCAGAACATTGGCAATATTTCTCAGTCCATCCCACAATCCTCTGAACATCAGGGACATATTTGCATAACTGTTGTTGTCAGAGCCATCAACCCAAGAAGCATGAACCGGATCAGAAGTGTGACAGAAACAGATTATATTGCTGTAAACGTGAAGACATTAAGTTCAGTGGAGTTTAAGTCACAGTCGATGAAGAGAGCATCTGCTTCTGTATATCCTTCCTCCAGTGAAACATGATCAATTCATCGAGCACAAAACACACGGAGAGACATTCTGAAGCATCGCAGAAGCAAACAGAACAAACAGAAAGCACATGTTAATATGCAAGTCTTTAAATACATAAAACTCTGGGGAAAGACACAAGGCCCGTGTCATCGGTGAAACTCTGTGAGAAGGCACACGGCTTCAAACGAAGCTTTAATGAAGTGTTGGACATGATTTCATCAAGTAGTGTAGAAGCATATATCCCATAATCCCTCAGGACCGTAAAGTGCATACAGAGCCACAGGCCTCGGCTGGGATGTAAATATGGCTTTCAGTGAAGCAGAAAACTGAACTAAAAACTAACACACGAGCACTGCATGATTATGATGACCATCAACTGATGACAGTGAACAACACCAGTCTCACTCATTTACACCTCAAAAACTAAACTGAAAACAGACGTGACCCTGAGAACAGAGAGATGTGTTCCAGCAGCGGCTCTCAGTCTCGGTGTGCTGCTGATTGTCGAGTGATTCTGCTTCCTGTCGTCGGGTGAGGCGTGTGGCGTGCTCGTGTCGGGGCTAAACCTCACATGGTGCCTCCTCCATCACGACTGCAGACGGGAACCAGAATAACCCCAGAGAGACGCTCAGTGGTCCAGAGCAGTGACCTGAACTACAGGAGGAGACGCACCGCTGATGGACGGACCACACCAACACACAGAGCCCTGAGACGAGCGGAGCACAGCCCTGCACACACACACACACACACACACATCAGGGCATCTGCATCAAAGGCAGCAACACATCTTTTCTTCTGCATTCTGACAACTTATCAAAAATGTAAAAAAAAATGTGATGCAGGGATTGGTTCTATGCATCAGTTGTTGGTTTGTGGGCGTGGCTTAGTTTGAGGGGCGGGGTTTAAGAGCACTAAATAATTGGAGAATCCTGCATTCATCACCAGACAGAGGATGTTATGACATTATTAAACTAATATATGAATTAATCATTCATAGTAAGACCAATAGCATGTATTAAATTGCAAGCTGATATTTTTTGACTTTATCATTAAAATAAAACAAATACAAAGTTCTCTCAAATTCTGCACAGACTGGCTCTAGAGCACTCACTGTGTTTCATCGGGCAGCTCCTGATCGGCCTCCACAGCAGAAGACTCTACGTCCAGACTGCAGTCGCTGCCCGCTCCGGACACACAACACGGACTGTCTGGAGTGAGAACGTCCCCGCTGACACACACACACACACACACACACACACTCAGTCTGACTGCTGTAACACTGCACTGATGCTGTGAGTCTGTCAAATTTTCTGGATTTACTTGATTCGTCCTTCCAGCGTCTGAATGTGCCGCTCTTTCTCTTCCAGTGTTTTCTTTAAGCAGTTTATCTCTCGCTGTTTATCAAGAAGTTCCTTCTGAAGCCTGTAGTTACACTCCTCTAGAGTCTCACAGAACGCCTGATGGACACACACACACACACACACACACACACACACACTGAACTGAACTGAACTCTCGAGTCCTGTGCTGCTTTTAAAATCCTCATTTGCACTTTTATTAACTCTGTCTTAACATTTTAATTTTCTACATCTACCCTTAATGCCACCTTAATTACAGTCATTGGCCAGGGTTAGAGTCATGTGACCTCACATTAAAGGATTGTGGGTAATCAGTAAGATGAGTTAAAGGGTCATGAAACCTTATATTTTAACAACATTTACATCAAACATGGCTAACAGTGTCTTCTGTGATGTACACCTCCCTTTACTCACCCGACTCTCCTCCAGACTGTCAAAGGGTCCAGGAGGATCGTCCAGACACAGGAACTCTCGCACCGCCGCACTGAGAAGCACACATCTGTCACACACATCCGTCCGTCTAATGAAGCATTACGAATGCTGGACCGAGCAGTGAATCCACACTCACCAGTTGGAGATGTCTTTATGGGCCACGAGGTTCTGGAGGAAGGTCTGCAGACCCAGCTGTCTGTCCTCCAAGAACTCCGTCTCATAGTTGTCTTTGAACCAGCGCTTCGGAGGAAGAGACAGTCTGAACCCCGGAAACATGTCCTTCAGCTGCAGAGAGACACCGCGTCAGTGGAGCACACACACACTCTAACATACACACACACACACACACACAGACACACATGCACACACACACGCACACACACTCTAACACACACACACCATCTCTCTCACACACACACTCTAACACACACACAAACACACTCTAACATACACACACTGACACACACACACACACACTCTAACACACACACTGACACACACACTCTAACATATACACCATCTCTCTCACACACACAGACACACATGCACACACACACACAGACACACTCACATTGACACTGATACTGACACACACACACACACACTCTAACACACACACTGACACACACTCTAACATACACACCATCTCTCTCACACACACACACTCTAACACACTCTAACATACACACACTGACACTGATACTGACACACACACTGACACACACACACACTATAACACACACAGACACTGATACTGACACACACACTGACACACACACACAAACTCTAACACACAAACACACACACTCTAACACACACACACACTAACACTTACACTGACACACACACTCTAACATACACACCATCTCTCTCACACACACACACACTAATATACACACACTGACACACACACACACACACACACACACACAATCTCTCTCACACATACACACACTCTCCTGACCTTATCGTTGAGTCTTGAGAAGTCAGTGTAGCGTCTGAACACGACCCAGCTCTCGTCCACAGTCTTCTTCACCAGAACCTTATAGACCTGCAGCAGATGGACGTTTAGTCTCTACACACCAGACACTGAGCAGAATCACCAGACCGATTAAACTCATGATCTTTAGTCCCGGTCACAGCTACAACAGCAACTCTATTCTTTTGTTTCCAGTCCGTGGTTCGGAGCACTGCCTACATCATCTGATTTCAGTAAATCAGTTAAAAAACTTCTCAGAATGTCACCGTTGATGATCTCAGTGGACCCATAAACCAGGGTCTGTATGGTGTTTTACCTGCTTTTAGATCAGTTTTCATCATTTTAATATTTGTATAATAAAAAGGAAGAACAGTAGTTCATTGTCTCTTATCCATCCCTGATTAGCCATAAAACACCCAGAACAAGCCAACCTAATGAATAAACGAACACATCTTATACATACATGTCATCTTAAACTACATTTGCAGTTTGAAAAACATGCATTTTCTGGTTTCTCCCATCACTAGAGGACATGTGGGCGGGGCTGCAGCTTGTGATTGGTCAGACACACGTGACTCACAAACCAATGAGCTCGAAGAGAGACCTGCTGCAGTTCTTACTGACTCTAACCCTGACACTGAACCAGACTAACTCTGTATCTGTGATCAGTGTGAGATCTGAACCAGACTAACTCTGTATCTGTGATCAGTGTGAGATCTGAACCAGTTTGAGATCTGAACCAGACTAACTCTGTATCTGTGATTAGTGTGAGATCTGAACCAGACTAACTCTGTATCTGTGATCAGTGTGAGATCTGAACCAGACTAACTCTGTATCTGTGATCAGTGTGAGATCTGAACCAGACTAACTCTGTATCTGCGATTCGTGTCAGATCTGAACCAGACTAACTCTGTATCTGCGATTCGTGTCAGATCTGAACCAGACTAACTCTGTATCTGCGATCAGTGTGAGATCTGAACCAGACTAACTCTGTATCTGTGATAAGTGTGAGATCTGAACCAGACTAACTCTGTATCTGTGATCAGTGTGAGATCTGAACCAGACTAACTCTGTATCTGTGATCAGTGTGAGATCTGAACCAGACTAACTCTGTATCTGTGATCAGTGTGAGATCTGAACCAGACTAACTCTGTATCTGTGATTAGTGTGAGATCTGAACCAGACTAACCAGACTAACTCTGTATCTGCGATTCGTGTCAGATCTGAACCAGACTAACTCTGTATCTGTGATCAGTGTGAGATCTGAACCAGACTAACTCTGTATCTGTGATCAGTGTGAGATCTGAACCAGACTAACTCTGTATCTGTGATCAGTGTGAGATCTGAACCAGACTAACTCTGTATCTGTGATCAGTGTGAGATCTGAACCAGACTAACTCTGTATCTGTGATTAGTGTGAGATCTGAACCAGACTAACCAGACTAACTCTGTATCTGTGATTCGTGTCAGATCTGAACCAGACTAACTCTGTATCTGTGATTAGTGTGAGATCTGAACCAGACTAACTCTGTATCTGTGATCAGTGTGAGATCTGAACCAGACTAACTCTGTATCTGTGATCAGTGTGAGATCTGAACAAGTTTGAGATCTGAACCAGACTAACTCTGTATCTGTGATCAGTGTAAGATCTGAACCAGACTAACTCTATACCTGTGATCAGTGTTAGATCTGAACCAGACTAACTATGTATCTGTGATCAGTGTGAGATCTGAACCAGACTAACTCTGTATCTGTGATTAGTGTGAGATCTGAACCAGACTAACTCTGTATCTCTGACCAGTGTGAGATCTGAACCAGACTAACTCTGTATCTGTGATCAGTGTGGGATCTGAACCAGACTAACTCTGTATCTGTGATCAGTGTGAGATCTGAACCAGTTTGAGATCTGAACCAGACTAACTCTGTATCTGTGATTAGTGTGAGATCTGAACCAGACTAACTCTGTATCTGTGATTAGTGTGAGATCTGAACCAGACTAACTCTGTATCTGTGATTAGTGTGAGATCTGAACCAGACTAATTCTGTATCTGTGATTAGTGTGAGATCTGAACCAGACTAACTCTGTATCTGTGATTAGTGTGAGATCTGAACCAGACTAACTCTGTATCTGTGATTAGTGTGAGATCTGAACCAGACTAACTCTGTATCTGTGATTAGTGTGAGATCTGAACCAGACTAACTCTGTATCTGTGATTAGTGTGAGATCTGAACCAGACTAACTCTGTATCTGTGATCAGTGTGAGATTTGAACCAGTTTGAGATCTGAACCAGACTAAATCTGTATCTGTGATTAGTGTGAGATCTGAACCAGACTAACTCTGTATCTGTGATTAGTGTGAGATCTGAACCAGACTAACTCTGTATATGTGATCAGTGTGAGATCTGAACCAGACTAACTCTGTATCTGTGATCAGTGTGAGATCTGAACCAGACTAACTCTGTATCTGTGATCAGTGTGAGATCTGAACCAGACTAACTCTGTATCTGTGATCAGTGTGAGATCTGAACCAGACTAACTCTGTATATGTGATCAGTGTGAGATCTGAACCAGACTAACTCTGTATCTGTGATCAGTGTGAGATCTGAACCAGACTAACTCTGTATCTGTGATCAGTGTGAGATCTGAACCAGACTAACTCTGTATCTGTGATCAGTGTGAGATCTGAACCAGACTAACTCTGTATCTGTGATCAGTGTGAGATATGAACCAGACTAACTCTGTATCTGTGATCAGTGTGAGATCTGAACCAGTTTGAGATCTGAACCAGACTAAATCTGTATCTGTGATCAGTGTGAGATCTGAACCAGACTAACTCTGTATCTGTGATCAGTGTGAGATCTGAACCAGACTAACTCTGTATCTGTGATCAGTGTGAGATCTGAACCAGACTAACTCTGTATCTGTGATCAGTGTGAGATCTGAACCAGTTTGAGATCTGAACCAGACTAACTCTGTATCTGTGATTAGTGTAAGATCTGAATCAGACTAACTCTGTATCTGTGATTAGTGTGAGATCTGAACCAGACTAACTCTGTATCTGTGATTAGTGTGAGATCTGAACCAGACTAACTCTGTATCTGTGATTAGTGTGAGATCTGAACCAGACTAACTCTGTATCTGTGATTAGTGTGAGATCTGAACCAGACTAACTCTGTATCTGTGATCAGTGTGAGATCTGAACCAGACTAACTCTGTATCTGTGATCAGTGTGAGATCTGAACCAGACTAACTCTGTATCTGTGATCAGTGTGAGATCTGAACCAGTTTGAGATCTGAACCAGACTAACTCTGTATCTGTGATTAGTGTAAGATCTGAATCAGACTAACTCTGTATCTGTGATTAGTGTGAGATCTGAACCAGACTAACTCTGTATCTGTGATTAGTGTGAGATCTGAACCAGACTAACTCTGTATCTGTGATTAGTGTGAGATCTGAACCAGACTAACTCTGTATCTGTGATTAGTGTGAGATCTGAACCAGACTAACTCTGTATCTGTGGTCAGTGTGAGATCTGAACCAGTTTGAGATCTGTACCAGACTAAATCTGTATCTGTGATCAGTGTGAGATCTGAACAAGACTAAATCTGTATCTGTGATTAGTGTGAGATCTGAACCAGACTAACTCTGTATCTGTGATTATTGTGAGATCTGAACCAGACTAACTCTGTATCTGTGATCAGTGTGAGATCTGAACCAGACTAACTCTGTATCTGTGATCAGTGTGAGATCTGAACCAGACTAACTCTGTATCTGTGATCAGTGTAAGATATGAACCAGACTAACTCTGTATCTGTGATCAGTGTGAGATCTGAACCAGACTAACTCTGTATCTGTGATCAGTGTGAGATCTGAACCAGACTAACTCTGTATCTGTGATCAGTGTTAGATCTGAACCAGACTAACTCTGTATCTGTGATCAGTGTGAGATCTGAACAAGTTTGAGATCTGAACCAGACTAACTCTGTATATGTGATCAGTGTTAGATCTGAACCAGACTAACTCTGTATATGTGATTAGTGTGAGATCTGAACCAGACTAACTCTGTATCTGTGATTAGTGTGAGATCTGAACCAGACTAACTCTGTATCTGTGATCAGTGTGAGATCTGAACCAGACTAACTCTGTATCTGTGATCAGTGTGAGATCTGAACCAGTTTGAGATCTGAACCAGACTAACTCTGTATCTGTGATTAGTGTGAGATCTGAACCAGACTAACTCTGTATCTGTGATCATTGTTAGATCTGAACCAGACTAACTCTGTATATGTGATCAGTGTGAGATCTGAACCAGACTAACTCTGTATCTGTGATCAGTGTGAGATCTGAACCAGACTAACTCTGTATCTGTGATCAGTGTGAGATCTGAACCAGACTAACTCTGTATCTGTGATCAGTGTGAGATATGAACCAGACTAACTCTGTATCTGTGATCAGTGTGAGATATGAACCAGACTAACTCTGTATCTGTGATCAGTGTGAGATCTGAACCAGACTAACTCTGTATCTGTGATTAGTGTGAGATCTGAACCAGACTAACTCTGTATCTGTGATTAGTGTGAGATCTGAACCAGACTAACTCTGTATCTGTGATTAGTGTGAGATCTGAACCAGACTAACTCTGTATCTGTGATCAGTGTGAGATCTGAACCAGACTAACTCTGTATCTGTGATCAGTGTGAGATCTGAACCAGACTAACTCTCTATCTGTGATTAGTGTGAGATCTGAACCAGACTAACTCTGTATCTGTGATTAGTGTAAGATGTGAGGGACTCACTGTGAACTTGGCCCTCTCCTCCATCACCTCATACCCCAGCACAGTGGGTGTGATGGGCCGCTCCTCCCAGCTCTGTCCCGGGGTCTCTGGAAGCGGGCAGCTGGAATATTCCACAGAGCGCTCGGTTCCGTTGAGCCTGGCGCGGGTGACGGGACTTTTACTGTCCGGCCGCGGGGCGCGCTCGATGGGCACCGGTACCGGAACAAACGGTGTGGCCATCCCTCCACACACGGCCTGCGGAGACACACGGAGCCCTGAGGAGTTAGTGAGGACTGATGGAGCGATGTTAGGAATATAAACACACACACACACACACACACACACACACACACTCTCTCTCTCTCTCTCTCTCTCTCTGTCTCACTCACACACACACCCAGCCTCTCTCTCTCTCTCTGTATCACTGACACACACTCTCTCTCTCTCTCTCTCTCTCTGTCTCACTCACACACACACACACAGCCTCTCTCTCTCTCTCTCTCTCTCTGTATCACTGACACACACTCTCTCTCTCTCTCTCTCTCTGTCTCACTCACTCACTCACACACACACACACACACACACACACACACACACACACACACACACACACACAGTCTCTTTCTCTCAAACACACTCACTCACTCTCTCTCTCTCTCTCTCTCTCTCTCTCTGTATCACTCACACACACAGTCTCTCTCTCTCTCTGTCTCACTCACACACAGTCTCTCTCTCTCTCAAACACACACACACACACACACTCTCTCTTCTCTCTCTATCACTCTCTCTCTCACACACACACACACTCTCTCTCTCTCTCTCTCTCTCCGTCTCTCTCTCTCACACACACACACACACACACACACACAGTCTCTTTCTCTCAAACACACTCACTCACTCACTCTCTCTCTCTCTCTCTCTCTCTCTGTATCACTCACACACACAGTCTCTCTCTCTCTCTCTGTCTCACTCACACACAGTCTCTCTCTCTCTCAAACACACACACACACTCTCTCTTCTCTCTCTATCACTCTCTCTCTCACACACACACACACACACTCTCTCTCTCTCTCTCCGTCTCTCTCACACACACACACACTCTCTCTCCCTCTCTCTCTCACACACACACACACACACAATCTGAGGAGGAACACCAGCGCGGCGGGAGGTGACGTCACAGTGATTCATGATTAAAGCCAAACTAACAACACGCGATAACCAAACAACAGCACATTTACACCATATTTGATTATCTTGAGTAATTCAGCCACATTTCAAATGTTCAATGATAGTAATAAGTGAATATGTTCATCTTTACTGTATATTTTGGCCGCTGTTATTCCTCCATTCACCGTCTGATGCTCGGCCGGAAGATCGTCATCACGCCACGGCGGAGATGACGCGTAATGTACGCTTGAAACAAACAACAACAACAAAACAAAAAAAAATAGATAACGTTATTTTAACGAAGCGAGTTTGACAGATGTGCAGTTTGCGATTGTGTTATTCTCGTGAGCCGATTCGTTTCGATAAACTATTTAAATCGGTTCAAAAACCGCTTCGGTCGAACTGGACTGATGCGATATGTTTTGTTTTCAAGGTTTGTTACGGTTTAATCGAACAGTAAAATCCCTGAACAGACTGTACACATGAATATATCATAGACTGTATAAAAACACGAATATATCTATCCGTATCGCAGCACTAAAGAGGCAGTGTTTCATGGGGCTTCTCCGATTGGTCAGATTCTTGTGGTCTGCAGTCACGTGGAATCGGGACGCGGAAGTGTGGGTTTCCAGGAAGCTTGATTCGCTCTGTCGCCTGTCTGGAGCGTCTCGTGTGTGTGTGCGTGTGAGAGAGAGAGAGATGGATGCTCGGCTCTGTGTGCTGCTCAGCGCCGCGGTTCTGATCCGCTGTGTGCTGCTGTGCATCGGTGTGTATCAGGATCAGAATCTGCAGCTCAAGTACACGGATGTGGATTATCACGTGTTCACGGACGCCTCCAGGTTCATCACACAGGTGTGAATGCTTGGGTCTGTTCTGCACTGTGTGTGGAACTCACTTTTGCTACATAGGAGATTCATGCTTTGACAAATCATTATTATGAGGTTAACTAAATTATGACTATAATGATGGCATAAAATTAACAAAATTTTAAGCAAAAATACTTAATTACGACATTAAAAGTTACACTTATGAGAAAAAGGGTCAAGTAAAAATGATCACAGTCACAATGAGATAAGTCATAATTTATGTCTTGACTATGGCTTTTTATCTAACAATTACATTTTTGTTTCTTATAATGTTGATGTTGTAATATATATAGCACGTTCGGCGTCAGCAGCAGCGCCAGCTCTGTAATATACATGCTGAATTGATGTGTGTTAATTTTCTCTTTCTTGTTAACAATAAAAAAGAAAATAAATGGGAGTCCTATCCAATAACAGGCCAGTAAAAGAAGACTGTGACTGTTTGTAGAGTGTGGACATGACCCTGAGGTCAGCTGGTGATGGTGTGCTGGGGTCATGACCCTGAGGTCAGCTGGTGATGGTGTGGTGGGGTCATGACCCTGAGGTCAGCTGGTGATGGTGTGCTGGGGTCATGACCCTGAGGTCAGCTGGTGATGATGTGCTGTGTCCGCAGGGTCAGAGTCCGTATGAGAGATCCACGTACCGCTACACTCCTCTGCTGGCGCTGCTGCTGACGCCGAACGTGCTCCTGAGCGCTCACTGCGGGAAGCTGCTGTTCGTGGGCTGTGATCTTCTGTCCGCTCTGCTGCTCTTCCGGCTGCTGGTTCTGCGTGGCTCGTCCCGGAGCTCGGCGAGGGTTTACTGCGGTCTGTGGCTGTTTAACCCTCTGACCATCGGTGTGTCCACCCGTGGGAACGCAGAGTCTCTGCTAGCTGTGCTGGTTCTGTCCTCACTGCTGTGTCTGGAGTCCAGGAGACGGACGTCTGCAGCGCTTCTGTTCGGTCTATCCGTCCACATGAAGATCTACCCGGTCACTTACACGCTGCCCATCGCTCTCTCCCTGACCGGAGCACCTTCCCGCGGCCGAGGACTGATCCAGAACCTGCTCCGCTGCTTCAACAGGGATCTGCTGCAGTTTGCGGCTGTTTCTGGATCAGTGTTCTTGGCTCTGAACCTCATCTTCTACGCATTGTAGGTCACTCACACACCAGTAGTTTTGCAGTATTTATTCTTCTTGATTCTGCGCTGTCTTGATAGTTAAGTCTCATCAAGTTCCTCCTTCACTGGTTTTAAAAAGTATCCCATGATGCCAGTCTGCAGTGTCTCTGCATGGTTCCCAGTCCTCCTCACAGTCTGCATCACTGCAGTGTTAGTGTAGTGTGTGGAGAACAGTAATCACAATAATGATCTGTAACGAGCTGATGAAGGCACCTGTGTTTGTCTCGTGTTGAAGGTACGGCTGGGAGTTCCTCCAGGAGTCGTATCTGTTCCACCTGACGCGCAGAGACATCCGTCACAACTTCTCTCCATACTTCTACATGCTGTATGTGACGGCGGAGCATCGCTGGAGCGGCGTCCTGTCGCTCGTCTGCTTCCTGCCACAGCTTCTGCTGCTGCTGCTGTCCTCGCTGGCCTTCCGCTCTGACCTGCCCTTCTGCTGCTTCATCCACACCGCCGTCTTCGTCAGCTTCAACAAAGTCTGCACTTCCCAGGTGTGTGGCGCTCACAGCTGTTCCTGATGGCAGAGATGTATAAAGTACTAGAGACCCATACTTGAGTAAAAGTACAAGTGCTCTATCAAAAAAGTGACTTGAGTAGAAGTTGAAGTGCTCTTTAAGGACCACACTTAAATAGAAGTACTAAAGTATTCAACATTTTTTGTACTTAAGTATTGCAAGTAGTCTATTTTAAAATTTACTACTCAAGTACTGAAAGTAAAAGTACAAGTATTGTGTTATGTAGTTATTAAAGAAAGTAGTCAAAAGTTTGAACATATTGTTTGTACTATTTCAAATGATTAACCTAAAGGACAATCACAATTCCTTTGGCTGTAACTTTTTTAAAGAAAAAAAACAGATTTCGCCCAATTTGCAAAATTATGTCATTAATAACTTACCCTCATGTTGTTTCAAACATGCAAGACCTCCGTTTATTTTTGGAACACAGTTTAAGATATTTTAGATTTAGTCTGAGAGCTCTCAGTCCCTCCATTGAAGCTATGTGTATGGTCTACTGTCCATGTCCAGAAAGGTAAGAAACACATCATCAAAGTAGTCCATGTGACATCAGAGTGTCAGTTAAATATAAGAAATAGCAAAAACTATGACTTTATTCAGCATTGTCTTCTCTTCCGTGTCTGTTGTAAGAGTTCAAAACAAAGCAGTTTGTGATATCCGGTTCGCAAAAGAATCATTCGATGTAACCGGATCTTTTTGAAACAGTTCACCAAATCGAACTGAATCGTTTTAAACGGTTCGCGTCTCCAATACGCATTAATCCACAAATGACTTAAACTGTTAACTTGTTCAATGTGGCTGACACGCCCTATGAGTTAAAACAAACCAATATCCCGGAGTAATTCACTCAAACAGTACACTGACTGAACTGCTGTGAAGAGAGAACTGAAGATGAACACCGAGCCGAGCCAGATAACGAACAACAGACTGACTCGTTTACGAGTCAAGAACCATTTACGAATTCGTGTCCGATTCGAGAACCGAGGAGCTGATGATACTGCGCATGTGTGATTCAGCGTGAAGCAAACCGACACACAGAGCGTCTGCAATCATCGCCAATGACGTCATTACGTCGAGCGCAAAAGAACCGGTGAACGGTTTTCTTCAATCGGTTTATTGAATCGAACTGTCTGCTGAATAACTACTGCTGATCCGGAAACCGATGCAACCGGTTCTTGACTCGTGAACGAGTCATTATCTGGCTCGGCTCAGTGTTCATCTCTCTCTTCACAGCAGTTCAGTCAGCACGCGCTTGATTCGCTCAATGATGTGCCAGCTTCATCCAAGCTTCATCAAACCTGCCATCTACAGTTCTGGCAGTGGTAATGTGGGTTTGTAATGGAATGATTCGTAACATTTTTATAATTGTAACGAGTAACGATGCAGCACATTAAAAAAATATCGGAGTAAAAGTATTAAACTCATCGAAAATATGTACTGAAGTAAAAGTGGAAGTAGGGGAAAAAAATAATACTCTACTAAAGTACAGATACCGCCTTTTAGTACTTAAGTACAGTAGTGAAGTAGTTCTACTTCGTTACTATACATCTCTGCCTGATGGTTTGTGATGCTCTGCTGAGCGTGTGCTTCTCTCTCCGCAGTATTTTCTGTGGTATCTGTGTCTGCTGCCGCTGGTTGTGTCTCGACTGACGCTGGGCTGGAGACGAGGTCTCGGGCTGCTGCTGCTGTGGTTTGTGGGACAGGTGAGATCAATATCTGTGTTTGTCTTTGGTTTTGGCAGCAGGACTGAGTTTTTCTGTCATGTTTGTGGATGTGTTCGCAGGCGCTGTGGCTGTCGCCGGCGTATTATCTGGAGTTCGAGGGCTGGAACACTTTTGCTCTCATCTGGATCGCCGGCCTGCTGTTCCTCCTCATAAACTCTCTCATACTGGGACAAATAATCTCCCATTACAGACCCGCGGACGCCCAGCTGAAGAAGACCGACTGAACATCATCACTCCTCAACGATCACATGTAAAGATATGGAGAAGAGTGTTTCTGCTTGTGTTCTGGATATATTCAGCAGATCCTGGAGATGGACGAGCTGACCACTAGATGTCATCCAGCAGCAGTTCTACAGATCTGATGTTGAACAAGCAGATGCAGACTTTAAGTGCTGGACTTTAAACACTTTAAACACAAACTACATTTGAGACCAAGTCTGTTGCTCTCACAGATGAACTTTTACTGGACTTGTGTTTCAGACGTGTAAATGCTTTGTGATCGTGATAATGAGTGTTTGTGTCCATGCAGTTATTATCATGAGTGTGAACAAACATGTTTTATGAATGATATCTGCACGTCTGATCTTGCTCTGCCCACCCGACGATGTCAGCACCAATAGGAGTGAGTGTTGCGTGGTGGTGGGCGGGGCCTCTGATGATTCACTGCTGAAGTTAATAATTGAGCTGGTGCTGGAGAAGAGCAGCGGAGTGCAGTGAAGGGTTAAACACGGTTAGATCATCTCACCTGCTGGGACCAGCGTCCTCTCTGTGTGCGCTTCAGTCCAGCACAACCCTGGTTTAAGCTTTAAAATACTTCTGTTGTCACATAATGTTCTGGTTAACATTTTTTCCTCAAAATACTGGCTGCCATTATTGATTGAACAGAAGCAGTCTGCAGATCTGTTTATGTCTGACACATTCACTCGCACACAATACTGCCTTATTAAAGTCATCAAAAGAAGAATGTGAATCACAAGGGGAAATGATTAATTATCCATTATTCATATTAAAATACTGCAATAGTACATATGCATGGACTTTTTGTAATAAAAGATTTTTATTTTTATAAATGTAATAAATATAACAGGAAGACTGCTTTGCAGCTACAAACTTGTGTAAAACATTACTGCATCTTCTGTTAATATTTATTGCCCATATTGAATGCCAGAGGCAAAACGTCATGTTAAAATCCTTCTGGAAAAAGTGCAAAAGGCCATTAAAAAATAAATACAAATTATTGATACAAATGAACCTTCCAGAAACTGCTCATCTAACAGGAAGCTATGCGTTTTCTTCCAGTTTACTAGCCCTAGTAGTGCAAGTGCAGCATTATTATTATTAATACATTTGAACAGTAGTTTTATATGAAGTCATAATTACGAGCACTAAACTTCAGAGCATGCTCTATTAAACACATGAAATGTTTGGCATTTTTATAAATTCCAAAGAGAATTTAACATCACAATGTTTAAGAGCCTAAATGTTTGACAATTTATTACTGTTTTATTACTGGTCTGCTTCAGCATGTTAGT
>NC_068408.1:306212-308712 GCF_023724105.1 Carassius gibelio | reverse complement strand
TGACTGACCGCTTCAGATCCGCTGCTGAAAGAAGAAAACAACCTGCTGCTTCTGAGACTGAACTCACTGTTCATCAGAGGATTACTGACACATGTGACGTGTTATAATTATTTGGGTCTCACTATCTCAGCTTCTGGTCAATTTGACCTGGCAATAAAACATCTGACTGATAAGGCACGCAGGGCTTATTACACTATTAGGAAATCTTTGTTCAAATTCAACCCACCTATTAAATTATGGCTAAAAATCTTCGACAGCATCATCAAACCAATTCTTCTATACGGTTGTGAGATCTGGGGCCCCAAATTTAAATTAAATTACACATCTTGGGATAAAAGACCCACTGAAATGTTCCACCTGGAGTTTTGCAAGAACATCCTGGGACTTGACAGAAACGCCCCTAGTCTCGGCTGCAGGGCAGAACTGGGCAGATTCCCTCTTCTAGCAGAAATCCAGAAGAGAACAGCCAAGTTCTGGTTCCATCTATCAGACACACGGACAGATGATTACCATCACTGCGCTCTTATGTACAGGACAGGACACCCAGAGAGTGACCCCATGCACCATTTAGTGGGAAAACACCAACTCAGCTCAACCATTCAATTAAGACACGCAAAAGTTAAAGAAATTGGAAAACTAACCCAGGAAGAATACATCCATGATTGGCAGATCAAAGTAGAACAAATTAACAAATTAAAATACTTCTATAGATTAAAGACTAGCTATCAATTGGCACCTTACTTGATCAAAATTAAGGACTATAGTAAGAGAAAGCTCCTGACGAAGTATCGTTTGAGTGATCACCGTCTGTGTGTGGAGACGGGCCGACACAAACACAGCTGGAGAGAGAGAGAGCTCCGACTGTGTCCTCACTGCACAGAGGGACTCGTAGAGGACGAGCTGCACTTCCTCACACACTGCACTAAATATGAACACATTAGAGACCACTACTTTACCCTAATAGCGCAAATTGTGCCTGAATTCAGGCAAGCAAGCGACATAGACAAACTCAGTTATATTTTGGGAGAGAAAGAGAAGTGTGTCCAGCTCGCAGCGCAGTATGTTTCCTCCTGTCACATCATGAGGGACAAAGACTAAACTCCTGTTCTTCAGCAATGCTCTCTGTAAATATTTACCCTGTATCCACTAATTTTTTTTGTGATTATATATGTACAATATTGACATGAATATTTTTTTTTTAATTTTTTTTTTTTTATATATATAATTATTATTATTATTCTTTCTTTTTTTTCTTTTTTTTTTATCTACATATCTGTACATCTATATATCTGTATAACTTGTTCACTGTTTATTGCTTTGGCAACATTGTGCTGTTTCACAGTCATGCCAATAAAGCTCATTTGAATTGAATTGAATTGAATTGACACAGAGACACTGGCACTGAGAGAGTTACTGTAACACTGCTCCTCAAACACACACATTACCACAGCACACACACACACACTAATAACACACACACACACTTTAACACACACACACACACACACTCGCACTGAGAGAGTTACTGTAACACTGCTCCTCAAACACACACATTACCACACACACACACACACACACACACACTAATAACACACACACACACACACACACACTAATAACACACACACACACTTTAACACACACACACACACACACTAATAACACACACACACACTTTAACACACACACACATGTGTGTGTGTTTCTGCATGTGTGTGTGTGTGTGTGTTTCTGCATGTGTGTGTGTGTGTGTGTGTGTGTGTTTCTGCGTGTGTGTGTGTGTGTGTGTTGGTCAGTGATGCTCACCTGGTGGAAGCCCAGGTAGTCCACTATGGTGGAGGAGGCGTAGAAGACCATCCCATCACTGCTGACCACCAGCGCAAAACCTGCTAAAGACTGAACACAACAAGCACTCGTCAGCATCTGACCGTGTGTGTAAATGTTATTTCTGATATGTCTCTGCTGCTAGTCTGATGGGTTAGTTAAGTGTCTGATGGGTTAGTTAAGTGTTTTGTGGCTGTTTTTATGGTTGTCTGTATCTGTGCTTCATGTGCTCCGAGCAGATCTGAGGTTAACAACAGAGACTTTACACAGAAATTCAGCTCTGAAAACAGATCACGAGAAGTCTCTCTCTCTCTCTCTCTGTTCACATCCTGATGGCTTTTCCTGATTTCTCACATTGTCACACAGACTTCAAAGGCGCATCAAAAAGGTCACGAAAGAAACTCATTCAGAGCATTTCCACGGAAGCAGAGAGAAGGAGAATCTGGAATATTCCTCTCCTCTGGGATCAGTCCGTGATTCCTGAAGTCACGCAACACATTGTGCTTCTCGAGAGAGTCTCTGGAGCTCAGAGCTGCTCTCACTCGTCTGCTGTTACCATGCTGCGTCTGGTTAGTGTCAACAGCTCAGAACTAGTCAATCAAACTACTAGTTAAACCCAGCTGTTCTAGTTCTACAGAATCTCTCTCTCTCACACACACACACACACACACACACT
>NC_068408.1:291232-296232 GCF_023724105.1 Carassius gibelio | reverse complement strand
AGTTTAAAAAAACTTGAAGTTTTAAGGTTTTAAGTATTTTGTTAAAGTTTAAAGTATTTTCAAAGCTTGGAGTTTGAAGGATTTTGGTATTTTTACGCTTTAAGTAGTTTGAAAAGCTTGACAAGCTTGACAGTCAAGTATTTTTAAATGTTAAATTTTAAGCAGACTGAAAAACTAGAAGTTTGATGTTTTAAGTCATTTTAAGTTAAGTAGTTTGAAAAGTTAGAAGTTTGAATGTGTAAAATATTTTTAAGTTCAAAGTAGTTTAAAAAGCTTGAAATTCATAAGTTTGAAGTTGTTTATAAAAGATAGAAGTTTGACAGTTAATTATTTTGAAGTTTGAAGTGGTTTTAAATCTTTAAGATTGTAGGTTGTAAGTATTTTTTTAAGTACGAAGTAGTTTAAAAAGCTTGAAATTTGTAAGTTTTCAATATTTCAAAGTTTCAAGTCTTTAAAAGCTTGTCATTTGATGGTTTTATGTATTTATTAAGTTTGAAGTAGCTTGAAAATCTTAAAGTTTGAGTAATTTAAGTATTTTTAAATTGGAATCAGATTAAAATGCTTAAAGTTTAAATGTTTTAAGTTTTATGCAATTTGAAAAGCTTAAAGTTTGAAGGTTAAGTACTTTCAAGTTTAAAAGCTTAAAGGATTTCAGTATTTTTAAGTTTGAAGGTTTAAAGTATGTTTATGTTTTAAGTAGTTTGAAAAGCATGCAGGTTAAGTGTTTTTAAATTTGAAAAAGTGGGGGAAGCTTGACAGTTGAGTAGTTTGAAAAGATAGAAGTTTAAAAATGTAAAATATTTTTAAGTTTTAAAAAGATTGAAGTTTGAAAGTTAAGAATTTTTAAGTTTGAAGTGGTCTGAAAAGCTTAAAGTTTAAAAAGTGAAGTACTTTCAAGTTTGAAGTAGTTTAAAATCTAGAAAAATTTTGGTATTTTTATGTTTTAAGGAGTTCGAAAAGCTTGCAGGTTAAGTATTTTAATACGTAAGTAGTTTAAAAAGTCATTTAAAAACCTTGACATTTGATGGTTTCATTTATTTATTAAGTTTGAAGTAATTTGAAAAGCTTAAAGTTTGAAAGTTAAGTACTTTCAAGTTTGAAGTAGTTTTAAAAGCTTGAAGTTTGAAGGTTTTAAGTATTTGTTATGTTTTAAGGAGTTTGAAAAGCTTGCAGGTTAAATATTTGTAAATTCTAAATAGTGGGAAAAGCTAGAAGTTTGAATGGTTAAAATATTTTTAAGTTCGAAGTAGTATAAAAGGTTTGTAGGTTTTAAGTATTTTTTTAGTTCGTAGTAGTTTACAAAGTTTGACTTTTGATGGATTTATCTATTTATTAAGTTTGAAGTAGTTTGAAAAGCCTAAAGTTAGAAGAATTTAAGTATTTTTAAATTGGAATCAGATTGAAATGCTTGAGTTTTGAACGTTTTAAGTAATTTTTTAAGTTTTAAGTAATTAGAAAAGCTTTACGTTACAAGCTTAAGTATTTTTAAGTTTGAAGTAGTTTAAAAACGTGAAGTTTTTAAGGGTTTGGTTATTAAATTATGAAGGTGATACCTGCACGACTCTGATGTCGTCACTCCTGCATGCAAACCTCTTGCACTTGCAGCAGAGGAGCTCGTAACTGCCCTGGGTTTTGGGTTTTTCGGGACTGGCACTGATGTGATCCCTCCGGGCTTTGTCTTCCCTCTGCAACATGTCCACCTGAACACACACATACATGTTCGTACGGTCTAGTGCTGCCACACAGCAGAGATGCACTGATGTTTAAAACATGCGGTGGAAGTGCAGAACCTTGTTTCTGAGGTCGGCGGGGCGGCTCTGCAGCTGCTCGATGGCCTCCTCCACCATCTTCTCCTTAAACATGTTTATTTTCTCCTTCGCAATGCGCTCCTTATTACTGGAGATCAGGAAACACCGGCTGCCCTCCGCTCGACCACGACCTGCACACACACACACACACTTATGCATCAGAGGGAGTGTGTGTGTGTGTGTGTGTGTTTATATGTGTGTAAAAGCATGTGCATATGTTTGTTACCTCGAACTTGCACCATCTTTACCACATTTCCCACATATTCATACATCAGAACCAAGTTGCACTGTGGGATATCGATGCCTTCATCAGCGACCGATGTGGCGATGAGCATCTTGCTCTGATCAGAGCTCTTAAAGGATTCCAGAATCCCCCTCTGATTGTTCGGAGTCATTCCTGCAGCACAACAACACAAACGCACATCAATTCGGATCGAAAACCATTTAAAAAATCCATTATAAAAAAAAAATACATAAATTAATAAAAATAAATTAAAACTACATAAACAATTTTTTTTAAACGTAAATAAAAACATCTAGAAAAAATAAAAAAATACAATTTAATTCAAAATATTAACAACCACAATAGAAATTTAACTAAAAACTATTTCGTAGAGCTACTTTTAGAAAATAATCTAATTGCAATTATTCTGACAAAAATTGTGATATCCCTTTCTTTTCTTTTTTTTTTTTGTTTTAATAAATAAAAGCTCAAGACTTGCTGTGCCTGTTTGTTTGGCCAGAAAATATAATTATATTTCAATATGAATTTAAAATAATAATAATAATAATTGTACTGTAAAATAAAAATATTATTATCATTAATAAATGTTTAATTTAACCAAATAAACAATATGAAAAAATAATGCATTATTAAAAGAACTTAATAAAAAATTTGTAACTTAAAATAATTATTACTATTATTAATTTTATTATTATATTATAGCACAACTATAAAATTACAATACAGTTTTGTCATTTTCAAACATTAAACCTTTGAGCTTTTATTCCAGCTCTGCTTTTTAATTCCAAATTTTAGTTTTATTATGTAAATTTGTCTGCAAAACTAATCCTAAGCACTGAATCAGTCCATTTTGCACAGGAATGTTTGGATTCCCACCTGATCCAGTAAAGTTGGATTTCCGTCCTTTTCCAATCAGGACTCCAGGCTTCAGGAACTTCAGGGAATCAGTCTCGTCGATCCATTTCTTCATGGCCTTATTTATAAAGGTGCACAAACACACGCAGGTGAATCCTAAATCAGGTTTGAAGAAGCATGCAGATGTCAGGTCACAGAGGTCAGACTCACGTCGGCGAGGGCTCGTGTCTTGACGAACATGACGGTGCGCGTCTGATCGTTATTGTGGTATTCTTCCTCCAGGATGAACTTCAGCTCATCGAGTTTAGGGTTCTGCTCCCCCTCGGTGGCCAGACGCAGTAACTGCGGCCGCTGACCTGCGTCACACACACACACACACACTCAAAACACACGTGTGATGTGCGTCTGTCTGTCAGCTCAGTGAGAGGAGGATTCTTACAGTCGTAGAGCGCGGTCAGCTTCCTCTCGGTCTCGCCGTAGCCGGCGTTTCGGACCTGATCAAAGAACGCGTCCAGATAATCCAGCGCATCTTTAGTCCGCGCGTCTTCATTGATGATCAGAGCATCGTTATATTTCTGAGGGAGATGAGAGCATCACAGAACCCGATCATATGATGTTTGATCAAATCACTGATTTTGCAATAAAATCATTTGAAATACTAGGCATCATGAACAATATTTTCTCTCTCTCTCTCTCTCTCTCTCTCTCTCTCTCACCCGCAGGTGTTCAGTGTAGTTGTAGAGATCTCTGCAGATGCGTCTCTCTTCGTCTGCGTTCTTCATCTGTAAGACTTTGCAGCTCTTTTGAACAGAGACGATCCATTGCTCATATTTCTGCGAGCCGTACTCGCGGTTCTGGATGTTCGACAGGTTCTCTGAGAGAGAGACGGACACGTGTGTGTTAGTGTGTGTGTGTGTGTGTGTGTGTACAGCGTGTGTTGCAGGTGTGGACTGCGTACCGATGTTGAAGGTCTTCTGCGCCAGCTGCTCGATGTTACTCATGATGTTTTTGATTATTCTGATGAAGGGGTGACTCGTGCACTGTTGAACCTCAAAAAACACTGACACACACACACACATGGCATTAATAATCACGTGTCGTAGCTAATGTCGTATGTGTGTACTGTATTTTGCTGACTTTTCTCAGGCGTGTGCACGTATGACTTGAGCTCATCCTTGTGCTGGGTGACTGTGGTGATGACCCTGGTGTCCAGGTTGGCACAGAGCTGTAAGATGTTGTTCTCTGCCTCCAGTCCGTTCTTGAATGAACCGATGCCGACCGACGCGGTCAGGCCCACAATCTGAGAGTAAACCAATCAGGACACGGATATAAGAAAAGAACAGAATACAACTGGATATAGCAATAATAGAAAAGACAACTACATAGCTACATAGGCCAAGCAGTTCGGAAGAGGTAAAGTAATGAATGTAGAAATAGAACAAAACAGGATAAGACAACAGTGTGAAAATAAAATAAAAAAGAGAACAAAACAGGACTGAATAAGACTAAATAATGGTTGATAAAATAGATAAATAAATAAATAAAATAATAAAAAAGGATTTGATAAGATAGGATCTGCGCCCCTACATAAAATAAAAATAATTAACTATAATACAATAATTAATGTAAAAATAGAACAAACCAGGACTGGGTAAAACAATATACTGGGTGATAAAAAAAGAAAAGAAAAGTAAAGATAAAAAAAAAAGAATTTAAATAAAAATAGACCAACAGAATATAATAGAATAAAATATAACAACAAAACAGAACATAATATAACAGAATAAAATAGAACAGGACAGAATAGAATAGAATAACAGAATAGAAAAAAATATAACAACCGAGTATAATATAATAGAACAGAATAGAATAAAAAGAAATAGAACAAAATAGAATGAAATAGAACAGAATATAATAATAGAATAAAATAAAAATAAAAAATAGAATATAGAACAACAGAATACAATAAAATAGACCAGAACAGAATACAATAAAAATAAATAGAACAGAATAGAATGAAATATAACAGGATATAATAATAGAACAGAATACAACAACAGAACAGAATAAAATAAAATAGAACAATATAAAAT
>NC_068408.1:266232-283732 GCF_023724105.1 Carassius gibelio | reverse complement strand
AATAAAAGTTCTAGAATGCACAGACAGAAAGTACAGTGTCAGCTGCATGCTGCTGCATCTACTTTAAAAAATCTATAAAAATTAAAGTTATAGATTGCACAGGCCACTTTCACCTCAGATTGAGAGTACACCTTGCCACGATGTCAGATGCATCGTTTCAGGACAGTCCGATGTGGAATTACAATATAAGAGCCTCCCAAATCTCATAAATGGGATGCTGCATCTCTATTTTCAAAAATCTATAAAAATCTAAGTTATAGATTGCACAGGCCACTTTCACCTCAGATTGAGAGTACACCTTGCCACAATGTCAGCTGCATCGTTTCAGGACAGTCTGATGTGTAATTACAAAATAAAAGCCTCTCACATCTAAGAAAAAAAAAACTGCTGCATCTCTACTTTGAAAAATGTAAATTTAAAAAAGTTATAGATTGCACAGGCCACTTTCACCTCAGATTGAGAGTACACCTTGCCACAATGTCAGCTGCATCGTTTTAGGACGGTCTGATGTGGAATTACAAAATAAGAGCCTCCCAAATCTCATAAACAAGCTGCTTCATCTCTACTTTCAAAATTATATATTTAAAAAAGTTATGGATTGCACAGGAAACTTTCACCTCAGCTTGAGAGTACACCTTGCCACAATGTCAGCTGCATCGTTTCAGGACAGTCTGATGTGTAATTACAAAATAAGAGCCCCCCAAATATAATAAATGAGATGCTACATCTCTATATAAAAAAATCTATACAAATTAAAGTTAGACATTGCACAGGCCACTTTCACCTCAGATTGAGAGTACACCTTACCACAATGTCAGCTGCATCGTTTCAGGACGGTCTGATGTGGAATTACAAAATAAGAGCCTCTCAAATCTCATAAATGAGATGCTGCATCTCTATATTAGAAAATCTATAAAAAATTAAAGTTATAGATTGCACAGGCCACTTTCACCTCAAATTGAGAGTACACCTTGCCACAATGTCAGCTGCATCGTTTCAGGACAGTCTGATGTGCAAATACAAAATAAGAGCCTCCCAAATCTCATAAACAAGCTGCTTCATCTCTACTTTCAAAATTATATATTTAAAAAAGTTATAGATTGCACAGGCCACTTTCACCTCAGATTGAGAGTACACCTTGCCACGATGTCAGATGCATCGTTTCAGGACGGTCTAATATGGAATTACAACATAAGAGCCTCCCAAATCTCATAAATGGGATGCTGCATCTCTATATAAAAATAAATCTATAAAAATTAAAGTTATACATTGCACAGACCATTTTCACCTCACATTGAGAGTACACCTTGCCACGATGTCAGATGAATCGTTTCAGGACGGTCTGATATGGAATTACAAAAAAAGAGCCTCCCAAATCTCATAAATGGGATGCTGCATCTCTAAATAAAAATAAATCTATAAAAATTAAAGTTATACATTGCACAGACCATTTTCACCTCAGATTGAGAGTACATCTTACCACAATGTCAGATACATCGTTTCAGGACGGTCTGATGTGTAATTACAAAATAAGAGCCCCCCAAATATCATAAATGAGATGCTGCATCTCTATATAAAAAAATCTATAAAAAGTAAAGTTATACATTGCACAGACCACTTTCACCTCAGATTGAGAGTACACCTTACCACAATGTCAGCTGCATCGTTTCAGGACGGTCTGATGTGGAATTACAAAATAAGAGCCTCTCAAATCTCATAAATGAGATGCTGCATCTCTATATTAGAAAATCTATAAAAATCTATAAAAAATTAAAGTTATAGATTGCACAGGCCACTTTCACCTCAAATTGAGAGTACACCTTGCCACAATGTCAGCTGCATCGTTTCAGGACAGTCTGATGTGGAATTACAAAATAAGAGCCTCCCAAATCTCATAAACAAGCTGCTTCATCTCTACTTTCAAAATTATATATTTAAAAAAGTTATAGATTGCACAGGCCACTTTCACCTCAGATTGAGAGTACACCTTGCCACAATGTCAGCTGCATCGTTTCAGGACAGTCTGATGTGGAATTACAAAATAAGAGCCCCCCAAATCTCATAAACAAGCTGCTTCATCTCTACTTTCAAAATTATATATTTAAAAAAAGTTATAGATTGCACAGGCCACTTTCACCTCAGATTGAGAGTACACCTTGCCACGATGTCAGATGCATCGTTTCAGGACAGTCTGATATGGAATTACAAAATAAGAGCCTCCCAAATCTCATAAATGGGATGCTGCATCTCTATATAAAAATAAATCTATAAAAATTAAAGTTATACATTGCACAGACCATTTTCACCTCAGATTGAGAGTACATCTTGCCACAATGTCAGATGCATCGTTTCAGGACGGTCTGATGTGAGATTACAACATAAGAGCCTCCCAAATCTCATAAATAGGATAGTGCATCTCTATATTCAAAAATCTATAAAAATCTAAGTTCTAGATTGCACAGGCCACTTTCACCTCAGATTGAGAGTACACCTTACCACAATGTCAGCTGCATCGTTTCAGGACAGTCTGATGTGTAATTACAAAATAAGAGCCCCCCAAATATCATAAATGAGATGCTACGTCTCTATATAAAAAAATCTATAAAAAGTAAAGTTATACATTGCACAGACCACTTTCACCTCAGATTGAGAGTACAATTTACCACAATGTCAGCTGCATCGTTTCAGGACGGTCTGATGTGGAATTACAAAATAAGAGCCTCTCAAATCTCATAAATGAGATGCTGCATCTCTATATTAGAAAATCTATAAAAATTAAAGTTATAGATTGCACAGGCCACTTTCACCTCAGATTGAGAGTACACCTTGCCACGATGTCAGATGCATCATTTCAGGACGGTCTGATGTGGAATTACAAAATAAGAGACTTCCAAATCTCATAAATGGGATGCTGCTTCTCTATTTTCAAAAATCTATAAAAATCTAAGTTATAGATTGCACAGGCCACCTTCACCTCAGATTGAGAGTACACCTTGCCACAATGTCAGCTGCATCGTTTCAGGACAGTCTGATGTGTAATTACAAAATAAAAGCATCCCACATCTAAAAAAAACTGCTGCATCTCTACTTTGAAAAATGTAAATTTAAAAAAGTTATAGATGGCACAGGCCACTTTCACCTCAGACTGAGAGTACACCTTGCCACAATGTCAGCTCCATCGTTTCAGGAAGGTCTGATGTGGAATTACAAAATAAGAGCCTCCCAAATCTCATAAACAAGCTGCTTCATCTCTACTTTCAAAATGATACATTTAAAAAAGTTATGGATTGCACAGGACACTTTCACCTCAGATTGAGAGTACACCTTGCCACAATGTCAGCTGCATCGTTTCAGGACTGTCTGATGTGTAATTACAAAATAAGAGCCCCCCAAATATAATAAATGAGATGCCACATCTCTATATAAAAAAATCTATAAAAATTAAAGTTATACAATGCACAGGCCACTTTCACCTCAGATTGAGAGTACACCTTACCACAATGTCAGCTGCATCGTATATGGACGGTCTGATGTGGAATTACAAAATAAGAGCCTCTCAAATCTCATAAATGAGATGCTGCATCTCTAAATTAGAAAATTTATAAAAAATAAAGTTATAGATTGCACAGGCCACTTTCACCTCATATTGAGAGTACACCTTGCCACAATGTCAGCTGCATTGTTTCAGGACGGTCTGATGTGGAATTACAAAATAAGAGCCTCCCAAATCTAATAAATAGGATGCTGCATCTCTATATTAGAAAATCTATAAAAATTAAAGTTATAGATTGCACAGGCCACTTTCACCTCAGATTGAGAGTACACCTAGCCAAAATGTCAGCAGCATCGTTTCAGGACAGTCTGATGTGTAATTACAAAATAAAAGCCTCCCAAATCTCATAAAAAAGCTGCTGCATCTACATTCAAAAATATCTAAAAATAAAAGTTATAGATTGCACAGACCACTTTCACCTCAGATTGAGAGTCCACCTTGCCGCAATGTCAGCTGCATCGTTTCAGGACAGTCTGATGTGTAATTACAAAATAAAAGCCTCCCAAATCTCATAAAAAAGCTGCTGCATCTCTACTTTCAAAAATCTATAAAAACAAAAGTTATAGATTGCACAGGCCACTTTCACCTCAGATTGAGAGTACACCTTGCCATTATGTCAGCTGCATAGTTTCAGGACAGTCTGATGTGTAATTACAAAATAAAAGCCTCCCAAATCTCATAAAAAAGCTGCTGCATCTCTACATTCAAAAATATCTAAAAATAAAAGTTATAGATTGCACAGACCACTTTCACCTCAGATTGAGAGAACACCTTGCCACAATGTCAGCTGCATCGTTTCAGAAATCTATAAAAATCTAAGTTATAGATTGCACATGCCACTTTCACCTCAGATTGAGAGTACACCTTGCCAAAATGTCAGCTGCATCGTTTCAGGACAGTCTGATGTGTAATTACAAAATAAAAGCCTCCCAAATCTCAAAAATAAGCTGCTGCATCTCTACTTTCGAAATTATATATTCCTGAAACGATGCATCTGACATTGTGGCAAGGTGTACTCTCAATCAGAGGTGAAAGTGGCCTGTGCAATCTATAACTTTTTTTAATATACATTTTTAAAAGTAGAGATGCAACAGTTTTTTTTTTTAGATGTGGGAGGCCTTTATTTTGTAATTACACATCAGACTGTCCTGAAACGATGCAGCTGACATTGTGGCAAGGTGTACTCTCAATCTGAGGTGAAAGTGGCCTGTGCAATCTATAACTTAGATGTTTATAGATTTTTGAAAATAGATGCAGCATCCCATTTATGAGATTTGTGAGGCTCTTATTTTGTAATTCCACATCAGACTGTCCTGAAACGACGCATCTGACATCGTGACAAGGTGTACTCTCAATCTGAGGTGAAAGTGGCCTGTGCAATCTATACATTTTATTTATATATAATTTTGAAAGTAGAGCTGAAGCAGCTTGTTTATGAGATTTGAGAGGCTCTTATTTTGTAATTACACATCAGACCGTCCTGAAACGATGCAGCTGACATTGTGGCAATGTGTACTCTCAATCTGAGGTGAAAGTGGCCTGTGCAATCTATAACTTAAAATTTTATAGATTTTCTGAAATAGATGCAGCATCTCATTTATGATATTTGGGGGGCTCTTATTTTGTAATTACACATCAGACTGTCCTGAAACGATGCAGCTGACATTGTGGCAAGGTGTACTCTCAATCTGAGGTGAAAGTGGTCTGTGCAATGTATAACTTTTACTTTTTATAGATTTTCTAATATAGAGATGCAGCATCTCATTTATGAGATTTGAGAGGCTCTTATTTTGTAATTCCACATCAGACCGTCCTGAAACGATGCAGCTGACATTGTGGTAAGGTGTACTCTCAATCTGAGGTGAAAGTGGTCTGTGCAATGTATAACTTTACTTTTTATAGATTTTCTAATATAGAGATGCAGCATCTCATTTATGAGATTTGAGAGGCTCTTATTTTGTAATTCCACATCAGACCGTCCTGATACGATGCAGCTGACATTGTGGTAAGGTGTACTCTCAATCTGAGGTGAAAGTGGCCTGTGCAATGTATAACTTTACTTTTTATAGATTTTTTTATATAGAGATGTAGCATCTCATTTATGATATTTGGGGGGCTCTTATTTTGTTATTACACATCAGACTGTCCTGAAACGATGCAGCTGACATTGTGGTAAGGTGTACTCTCAATCTATGTTGAAAGTGGCCTGTGCAATGTAGAACTTAGATTTTTATAGATTTTTGAATATAGAGATGCAGCATCCTATTTATGAGATTTGGGAGGCTCTTATGTTGTAATCTCACATCAGACCGTCCTGAAACGATGCATCTGACATTGTGGTAAGGTGTACTCTCAATCTGAGGTGAAAGGGGCCTGTGCAATGTATAACTTTAATTTTTATAGATTTTTTTATATAGAGATGTAGCATCTCATTTATTATATTTTGGGGGCTCTTATCTTGTAATTACACATCAGACTGTCCTGAAACGATGCAGCTGACATTGTGGCAAGGTGTACTCTCAATCTGAGGTGAAAGTGGCCTGTGCAATCTATAACTTTTTTAAATTTTCATTTTTCAAAGTATAGACGCAGCAGCTTTTTTATGAGATTTGGGAGGCTTTTATTTTGTAATTACAAATCAGACTGTCCTGAAACGATGCAGCTGACATTGTACTAAGGTGTACTCTCAATCTGAGGTGAAAGTGGCTTGTGCAATCTATAACTTAGATTTTTATAGATTTTTTGAAAGTAGAGATGCAGCATCCCATTTATGAGATTTGGGAGGCTCTTATTTTGTAATTCCACATCAGACTGTCCTGAAACGATGCATCTGACATCGTGGCAAGGTGTACTCTCAATCTGAGGTGAAAGTGGTCTGTGCAATCTATAACTTTAGTTTTTGTAGATTTTTGAATGTAGAGATGCAGCATCTTTTTTATGAGAGTTGGGAGGCTTTTATTTTGTAATTACACATCAGACTGTCCTGAAACGATGCAGCTGACATTGTGGCAAGGTGTACTCTCAATCTGAGGTGAAAGTGGTCTGTGAAATCTATAACTTTTATTTTTAGATATTTTTGAATGTAGAGATGCAGCAGCTTTTTTATGAGATTTGGGAGGCTTTTATTTTGTAATTACACATCAGACTGTCCTGAAACGATGCAGCTGACATTGTGGCAAGGTGTACTCTCAATCTGAGGTGAAAGTGGTCTGTGCAATCTATAACTTTTGTTTTTATAGATTTTTTAATGTAGAGATGCAGCAGCTTTTTTATGAGATTTGGGAGGCTTTTGTTTTGTAATTACACATCAGACTGTCCTGAAACGATGCAGCTGACATTGTGGCAAGGTGTACTCTCAATCTGAGGTGAAAGTGGCCTGTGCAATCTATAACTTAGATTTTTATAGATTTTTGAAAATAGAGATGCAGCATCCCATTTATGAGATTTGGGAGGCTCTTATTTTGTAATTCCACATCAGACTGTCCTGAAACGATGAATTTGACATCGTGGCAAGGTGTACTCTCAATCTGAGGTGAAAGTGGCCTGTGCAATCTAGAACTTAGACTTTTATAGATTTTTGAATATAGAGATGCAGCATCCTATTTATTACATTTGGGAGGCTCTTATTTTGTAATTCCACATCAGACCGTCCTGAAACAATGCAGCTGACATTGTGGCAAGGTGTACTCTCAATTTGAGGTGAAAGTGGCCTGTGCAATCTATAACTTTATTTTTTATAGATTTTCTAATTTAGAGATGCAGCATCTCATTTATGAGATTTGAGAGGCTCTTATTTTGTAATTCCACATCAGACCGTCCATATACGATGCAGCTGACATTGTGGTAAGGTGTACTCTCAATCTGAGGTGAAAGTGGCCTGTGCAATCTATAACTTAGATTTTTATAGATTTTTGAATATAGAGATGCAGCATCCTATTTATTAGATTTGGGAGGCTCTTATTTTGTAATTCCACATCAGACCGTCCTGAAACAATGCAGCTGACATTGTGGCAAGGTGTACTCTCAATTTGAGGTGAAAGTGGCCTGTGCAATCTATAACTTTATTTTTTATAGATTTTCTAATTTAGAGATGCAGCATCTCATTTATGAGATTTGAGAGGCTCTTATTTTGTAATTCCACATCAGACCGTCCATATACGATGCAGCTGACATTGTGGTAAGGTGTACTCTCAATCTGAGGTGAAAGTGGCCTGTGCATTGTATAACTTTAATTTTTATAGATTTTTTTATATAGATGTAGCATCTCATTTATGATATTTGGGGGGCCCTTATTTTGTAATTACACATCAGACTGTCCTGAAACGATGCAGCTGACATTGTGGCAAGGTGTACTCTCAATCTGAGGTGAAAGTGTCCTGTGCAATCCATAACTTTTTTAAATGTATAATTTTGAAAGTAGAGATGCAGCAGTTTTTTTTTAGATGTGGGATGCTTTTATTTTGTAATTACACATCAGACTGTCCTGAAACGATGCAGCTGACATTGTGGCAAGATGTACTCTCAATCTGAGGTGAAAGTGGCCTGTGCCATCTATAACTTTTTTAAATTTACATTTTTCAAAGTAGAGATGCAGCAGTTTTTTTTTTAGATGTGGGATGCTTTTATTTTGTAATTACACATCAGACTGTCCTGAAACGATGCAGCTGACATTGTGGCAAGGTGTACTCTCAATCTGAGGTGAAGGTGGCCTGTGCAATCTATAACTTAGATTTTTATAGATTTTTTAAAATAGAGATGCAGCATCCCATTTATGAGATTTGGGAGGCTCTTATTTTGTAATTCCACATCAGACCGTCCTGAAACGATGCATCTGACATCGTGGCAAGGTGTACTCTCAATCTGAGGTGAAAGTGGTCTGTGCAATCTATAACTTTTTTAAATATATAATTTTGAAAGTAGAGATGAAGCAGCTTGTTTATGAGATTTGGGAGGCTCTTACTTTGTAATTCCACATCAGACTGTCCTGAAACGATGCATCTGACATCGTGGCAAGGTGTACTCTCAATCTGAGGTGAAAGTGGTCTGTGCAATCTATAACTTTAATTTTTATAGATTTTTGAATATAGAGATGCAGCATCCTATTTATGAGATTTGGGAGGCTCTTATGTTGTAATCTCACATCAGACCGTCCTGAAACGATGCATCTGACATTGTGGCAAGATGTACTCTCAATCTGAGGTGAAAATGGTCTGTGCAATGTATAACTTTAATTTTTATAGATTTATTTTTATATAGAGATGCAGCATCCCATTTATGAGATTTGGGAGGCTCTTATGTTGTAATCTCACATCAGACCGTCCTGAAACGATGCATCTGACATTGTGGCAAGGTGTACTCTCAATTTGAGGTGAAAGTGGCCTGTGCAATCTATAACTTTAATTTTTTATAGATTTTCTAATATAGAGATGCAGCATCTCATTTATGAGATTTGAGAGGCTCTTATTTTGTAATTCCACATCAGACCGTCCTGAAACGATGCAGCTGACATTGTGGTAAGGTGTACTCTCAATCTGAGGTGAAAGTGGTCTGTGCAATGTATAACTTTACTTTTTATAGATTTTTTTTATATAGAGATGTAGCATCTCATTTATGATATTTGGGGGGCTCTTATTTTGTAATCTCACATCAGACCGTCCTGAAACGATGCAGCTGACATTGTGGTAAGGTGTACTCTCAATCTATGTTGAAAGTGGCCTGTGCAATGTAGAACTTAGATTTTTATAGATTTTTGAATATAGAGATGCAGCATCCTATTTATGAGATTTGGGAGGCTCTTATGTTGTAATCTCACATCAGACCGTCCTGAAACGATGTATCTGACATTGTGGCAAGATGTACTCTCAATCTGAGCTGAAAATGGTCTGTGCAATGTATAACTTTAATTTTTATAGATTTATTTTTATATAGAGATGCAGCATCCCATTTATGAGATTTGGGAGGCTCTTATGTTGTAATCTCACATCAGACCGTCCTGAAACGATGCATCTGACATTGTGGCAAGGTGTACTCTCAATCAGAGGTGAAAGTGGCCTGTGCAATCTATAACTTTAATTTTTTATAGATTTTCTAATATAGAGATGCAGCATCTCATTTATGAGATTTGAGAGGCTCTTATTTTGTAATTCCACATCAGACCGTCCTGAAACGATGCAGCTGACATTGTGGTAAGGTGTACTCTCAATCTGAGGTGAAAGTGGTCTGTGCAATGTATAACTTTACTTTTTATAGATTTTTTTATATAGAGATGTAGCATCTCATTTATGATATTTGGGGGCTCTTATTTTGTAATTACACATCAGACTGTCCTGAAACGATGCAGCTGACATTGTGGTAAGGTGTACTCTCAATCTATGTTGAAAGTGGCCTGTGCAATGTAGAACTTAGATTTTTATAGATTTTTGAATATAGAGATGCAGCATCCTATTTATGAGATTTGGGAGGCTCTTATGTTGTAATCTCACATCAGACCGTCCTGAAACGATGCATCTGACATTGTGGTAAGGTGTACTCTCAATCTGAGGTGAAAGTGGCCTGTGCAATGTATAACTTTAATTTTTATAGATTTTTTTATATAGAGATGTAGCATCTCATTTATTATATTTGGGGGGGCTCTTATCTTGTAATTACACATCAGACTGTCCTGAAACGATGCAGCTGACATTGTGGCAAGGTGTACTCTCAAGCTGAGGTGAAAGTTTCCTGTGCAATCCATAACTTTTTTAAATATGTAATTTTGAAAGTAGAGATGAAGCAGCTTGTTTATGAGATTTGGGAAGCTCTTATTTTGTAATTCCACATCAGACCGTCCTGAAACGATGCAGCTGACATTGTGGCAAGGTGTACTCTCAATCTGAGGTGAAAGTGGCCTGTGCAATCTATAACTTAGATTTTTATAGATTTTTGAAAATAGAGATGCAGCATCCCATTTATGAGATTTGGGAGGCTCTTATATTGTAATTCCACATCGGACTGTCCTGAAACGATGCATCTGACATCGTGGCAAGGTGTACTCTCAATCTGAGGTGAAAGTGGCCTGTGCAATCTATAACTTTAATTTTTATAGATTTTTTAAAGTAGATGCAGCAGCATGCAGCTGACACTGTACTTTCTGTCTGTGCATTCTAGAACTTTTATTTGTATAGCTTTTCGAATGTAGAGATGCAACAAGCATATATTATTGTTCTTATTTTGTAATATGAGTATTAGAGGGTTTTTATTTTGGTATTCAGCATCAGACAGTAACGGACTGTGTGTTGGGGAAAAAAAGTAGCGTTCGCTGGAAGAGCACTCCATTCAGATCAGTTCTCTGACGGTGTTACCGTAATACGTAGTTTATACGCGACCCTCGAAATAACGTGGCGGCTAGATTGACCGTGCTTTTCTACTTGGCGGCTGGCTTGACCGCAGTCCTTTACCGAGGTATATCGTCATGAAGTTCTTGACGACTGACGGTCGTAAAAACATCGTGATATAATCGCTAAAGCGCCGCAGATTCTCCTTCTCCAGCTCGTACATTTCTGCGGCGATTCAGCACTCGATGACTGACTGACAGCGGCCTGAATGAGCCCGAGATTCACTGCAGCTGCTCCAGAAACAAAAGCGAAAGTAAAAACGACGAAACGAAACTCAAACCACGAAAACAACGCTGTCTCAAAACCGAGCGAGCTGCCTACACAGGCGCCTTGCGAAAGCTCGGCCGCGCGCTTCTGCGATGCGCGAACATGCCGCCTTGGTAGCGCGCACACGAGACTTTGAGACACAGCCAACTATCCCAGAGCAAAAGCTTAATTGTTTTATTCTGCTAAAACACCAAAAAAGCCAATTTTGGAAGGGTACACGAGTTTTTAAATCTTTGAATATTAAAAAAAAACTTTGAAGTGACTGGGATTGTTATTAACTTTCCTTTCGCTGAAACTGAAATTAGAGCCGTGCCTTTTCGCGATAAATACACAAAACCCTTAAAGGGGAATTGCATAAAATGACTTCACCTCGTAGTGGCAAAGGGGCGTGTGCATTACACATCTTTGATGATGAAAACTAAAAATATATAAATAATTATCTAAAAAAGTTAATTAAAGAAAGTCACCATAGTGACCCGTAGGTCTGCAAGACTGCTGTTAAATATCTCTTGATCTGGAAATCACCTACAAACGTCTGATAGATGTCTTTAAGATTTACATCATAAACATCTTAAAGACATCTTCTAAATGTCTATTTGACATCTGAGTCTCCATGATGGCCTCGTGGTTAAAGGCAACAAGAGGCGATTCCTGTAATCCGATAAAAATCTTTCTTTGGAGCAAGCATCCACTTGGGCTTCTGAAGTTTAATTTTCTTATATACTAAGCGGGAACATTTTGCAGCATTGCTTTTGAAAATGGTGGGAAAAGAACCTATATTGAAGTATTCTATGATGAAACCCGGGTGTCTTGTAAACAGGATTTATGTATTTCAAGCCATTTTGGTGGAAAATCATGTGGATGTAGCTGCAATTTCCAAGACTTGGTTTACCCCCTACATCCCTGAGGATCTATTGGGTATTTATGGATACCCTTTATTTTTAACCACACGACGAAGTGGATGAGTTGCATTGCACTTTAAAAGTGTCCAGACATTGATGTGTGTACTGTATTCACCATCACAATCATTACATCAGCAAGAACTCATTGAGCATTTATTAGGCTCATCTACTAAGTACTTACACATTGGCCTAAACATAATCTGAAATTTTAATCATCGCAGAATCCTGGATATCTGTTTGGATAACAAACTCTGCAGTCTTCAGTCACAAAGAAATTAAGGTTTTTAAGGAAACCATTCCAAGACTTCATGCTATTGGAGTTCAATGGGGACTGAGGAATACGGGTCTTATCTGGAGAAATTATCACTCATTTTCTTAAAATAATAAACATTTAAATGCTTTTTAAACACAAATGTTCGTCTTGCACTAGCTGGACTTCACGCATTACATCATTACGTTGGAAAGGTCACGTATGATGTAGACAAAAGCGCTGACCCAGTGTTTACAAAGCAAACATGCAAAAAATGGTTGCCACTGTAGTTCATTATATGGAGAAAAATCCTGGAATGTTTTCCTCATAAACCTTTATTTCTTGGCAACTGAAGATAGAAAGACAATGGGATCTTGGATGACATGGGGGTGAGTAAATCTTCAGGAGTTTTTATTCTTGAAGTGAACTAATCCTTTAACGGTCACAAATCTCCCAGCCCAGTGTGCACATTAATCACAAATGACTTTGACAAGGTTGTCAATCCTGTAGAGTAGACCACATATTACCAGTTCAGTGCCTCCTGAATCTTGGAGTGAGACCTAGCCTCATTCCATGGATTTGTAATTCAAAGTCTAATTGTCATCAAAGAGTGCGTTATCAGGGATATCTGTCTGATTGGGAACATCCCTCATGTGGAGTTCCTCAGGGACACGTACTGGGACCCATCATCTTTCTAACACTGTTTAACAGTGCCCTTCAGGAACAAACAGACCACTGGAAATATGTGGACGACATGACTATGGTGGACTCCTCATCTGCCCAGTAATCTCCAAAAGACGTTGAATAATCTTGGTGTCTGGGTATAGAAACAAAAAATCCATTAGAATACAGAAAAGAAATACTACTGCTAATCAAGCTAAAAGCCTGGAAAGTGTGAAGAGTGTGTAAAAATATACTGGGTCAATAGAGGTCACTATAGAAGTTTAAACCATTACCTGGAAGACACAGGGTTCATCACATCCCAACTGGTTAGAACAAAGGGTCTTGATAAGGTCACAAAGACCTAATGCTGTGGTTCATAAAGAAAAACATTTTCAGACACTATTATACATCTATTAAATGCATTTATTGATTTTTGGCTGACATGACAGACAGCTGTTGTAAAGAAGGCTTGATGTGTGTTCAGTAGACATGATCCGTGAATTATTATATCTCCAGGGTGTCCCTATAGTCCCACACGCACCAGCACATTCACACATACTGTGTAACGGAGGAATGGAGGCGTCATCTGTTCCCTGAGTTTAACAAAGACACAGTTCTCCAAGATCAATGGGGCTGAATAATGAATGATCAGTGGTTCTCATCCGGTGGGTCATGATTCAGAATCGGTCACAGGTATGCAGAAGAGGAAGAAAAAAAGGCTTACCACAACAAAGTTACTGGGTTAATCGTTTTCACGTTTCCTTGGTTGATAGATGCACCGGGGACCTGTTCATAGCACTTAAAACCTTGAAAAGTAAAATTTTCATGATATGTCTGTCACCTTTAAGGTACTGGGACTGCCCCAGTGACAATCTGTTTTACATCTAAAGATACAAGTTTAGCACATTTTTTTCTGAGAGTGTAAGATAGCAAAATAACATTTCCTATATATTTCGTTTGGTTAGTCAAAGGCCCTGCGTCTTGTCAAACAATCTCGGTCTTGAAGCAAACAAGCGGAGAACCACTAGTCTAGATAGTAACTCCCATGCATTTGTTGCTTCTAGGGTTATGGATAGTGGAAAAGAGTTGCCATCTAGACATGATCGTCGTTGAGTTGTGGCACAGTGATTAAGCACCAGATTCAAGGAAAAGGATCACTATGACTATAAATACAACATGAATAATAATAATGATGTTCAAATTGACAAAAAACATTGTCTTAATGTTTCCCAAGCATCCATTTCCAGCAATAAAACAAACTTTAAATGAGTTTATAAAAACGTATAGAGACTGAGCGATCCAGATAAGCATCAGAAAAGCTTTTGTCTGTAAGAAAAAGTCTATTTTAGTTTTAGTTAGCAGTGTTGGTCGCCATCTGTGTTCTCATTCTCTAAATTTTTGCCATCTCCTCTCATCACTGATTGGTCTTTTGGTTGGCTAGAACTGGGTTCCCGTTGGCCGGGAGGACTCTGCCCCATTTCCTACTCTGTCCCCGGTAGGAAATCCACAAGATCTTGCAGTATGGTTTCCAGCAGCCTCATGTCCGAAGGTGGGGTTGTTATCATCGAAGCCCCTGGGAAAGGGTCGGACATAAACTCTTCGTGGCTACCTTCACTTATATTTCGGGAGCAGTCAGAACTACTGTTGTCGACTACATTCACCACACAGTTGTCTAGGTTTAGTGTGCGTTCAGTGGTTTGGTCACTGCGGCCTATGGGACTCGATGGCTCAGAGAGAGGATTTGAAGAGTCCAAGGTACAACTTGCATTCTGGATGGAATCTTGCTCAGGACTCCCATCCCTTTGCTCAGTATCAGCTGCGGTTTGGTCTAAAACATCCAAGACGCGGTCCAGACAGTCGATGGTACGGTCGCTGTCACTATCTATCGTGATCACAGTGGGAGAACGCAGTTCCCTCCTTCGCTTCCGGTGCTTCTTCTTCCTCCGCTGGATCCAGTCTGTGTCAGGCGCCCTTTGTTCGTAGATGATCTCCACACTTGGAGATCGTTCCCTGCTGGGTCGCCGTTCTCGGTTCCGCTTTTTTTCCTTGGTTGTGGTTCTCTCCTTGTGCCGCCGCTGGGCTGCTCGCTCCAAGTGCCGGGTTTTGTACTTGCGTTTACCACTGGGTTTGTCCATGCAGGATCTTTCAGAGTGCAAATCAGCGCTACTGCTGCTGACCGACCGCCTACGGTGTTTACGACAATGCTTTGCCTCACAGGGATGGTGAGAGCCAAGGAACGAATCAGGTGAGTCAGGAGACCTTATCCTCCTTTCCTTGGTTTTTCTCCTTTTTGAGTAGGAAGGAGAGTGCGAGAATTTCTCTCTTGAATGGCGCGAATGCTCTCCACTTCTGTCGCTGTTGTTTTGAGAAGGAGAGCAATCACTACTGTGTGACTTAGATGCGGGGCTGCCACTCCAAATGGACACCGTTGGGCTTTGTGTCCAGCTACGTGTTTGGCTTGGCGAGCAATCTGGGGTCTTGACTGGCCCTGATTGATCTGAACTCTTGTCCTTCTCTTTGCTGCCAGAGCGCCGATGACTTCTGTGCCTCTGGTTACCTCTGAAGCTGGAGTCATCATGTGAATGTGACTGTGAACCATCTTTGGACTGGTGACCATGGAAGGACAAGTAGTCGGCCTCTTGTTCTTTACTCGGTGACCTGACTCCATCCGGAAGTAAATGCTGTGGACTGCACAAGGGAGCAGGGCTTGGAAAGGAATTAGGACTAATTGGGTTCATGTGGGACTGTGACGGGAGCTGCACTTGGAATTCCTCTGATTTCATTACTGAGGCCGCTGCCTCGGTGGTGACTGGCTCTTGCTCTTCTTCAGATGAATCTGAGGAGAGCTGAACAAGTTCTGGGGTCCGTTCAGCCATCGGTTTCACATATCCCACAATTAGGCACTCTTCCTCTATATCATCTTCATCCGGTCTGGCTGACACGCCGACACTTGCCACAGGGTCAGTCGTGTTGAGGGCACTGAGGGGAGGGGCTGTGCTTGAGCTTGGCTCCGCCCCCTCACCCTGTGATAGGCTGGAAGAGGGGAGGAGGGTTGAATAGGATGGACCAGGCGTCTCATCATCCCACGCTGACTGACTTGGCAAACTATCCGCTCCACTTGCTGTGGCAACGGATGCAAGGCATTCCTGGACAGCAGAGGGATTCTCCGTGACATTGTCCTCACTATCATTATCATCATCATCCTGTGAGAAATGACAACAATGAAGACTTGGATTAGGGTTGTGCTGATAGACGATAGTATCATGTATCGATGAAACTCGGAGATAGCGCCCGAGGCTAATGCCTTTGACGGTTATTATTATATATCTGGTTGGTAATACTAGCTCATTAATATTAGGGCTTATTTGTTAAGTCATATTTATTTTTCTGTGTTTTTACAGTGTTGCACATTATAACCAATCAGAGACAATTCCGTTGAGTTTACAAATGCAATGGCCTATCAGAGAGGTTTAGAGGAGTTATCGTGTTTTGCTGTTCAATGCATGTTTATAGACTGAATTATGCTTTCTCATGAATTCTCTCATCATAAAGTGCAGATGTGCATGCAATGCATTAAATTATGTTAAATACAAATTTAGTCATATTAAAAGTATTTTATATATTTATTTAATAGATTACACTAACATTAGTCTGCTGGAGTTGGTTCACTCTCCGGCTATAAATAATTAAACAAATTAGCAGCTTAAGAAATTTAATTAATAAATTAAATCGATTAGACATTCTTTATAAACATTAAAATGTAATTAAACCATTAAAATGGAATCCCATGTAAATAAAAATAAAAACTAATTATAAAATGGATTTCATTGGGACATAAAGTTTAAATCTTCATAAAACTTTAAATAAATGGTTATAAACTTAAATTGTATTTTAATTAATTAGACGCTCTTTTTTTATTTAAATTAATTGAACTTTTTAACTTAATTTAACCCTTAAAACAGAATTTGGATAAATTATTTTTGGAAAAAAATTTAATTTTGGGGGGGAAAAATAAAACAGATTTCACATGGCCCTGATCAAGTTATTCATTCAAAAAAAAAAAAAATGGCCAAGCAACCAATTTTTTCGACCACTTGAGAAGGAATGACCCTTCATTGAACAGAAAAGAGAACGTAGTCATAGAAAACTACATGAAATTCAGAAACTGTTAGTCGTTACTAAATGTAATGTGATGTGTCTCTCACCTCGGAGATGGCGATAACAGTAAGGTCCGAGCTGCTGCCCTCCTCGTAGCTGGGCGCGGGACAGTCGTAAACGGCCTGCTGGTCGTATTCCTCCATATTAAGGGTGGAGCGGGCGAAGCTCACCAGCTCATGCAGGAAGTGGTCGGTGCGTGCCAGCAGGAAGGGGCGGAGCTCGTCTCGGATGGCCATGTCCTCCATGTTGTAGTTCATGATGCGCGAGATGATGATGTTCTGCACGATGTTCACCAGTGAGCCGTGTGAACCATACAAAACGGTGAGTTCCCGCT
>NC_068408.1:262570-265732 GCF_023724105.1 Carassius gibelio | reverse complement strand
AAGGACATCAGCATCATTATCATCGTCTCACAGAGTCGTTATCATCATCAGATTATTACAACACAAGGCTGTTTTCCTGCTCAAACGGCTTATTAGTGTCCTCTGTTTAACACATTCTTTGGTTAACATCTAAATAAAAAAATGTAATTAATTTGGAATGGAGCTGAACAGTACTAAACTGTAATACAATTACATAAAATTGAATTAAAACAGTGTTTGATGATGTGTTGGATGTGTGCAGCTGCAGTATTATTTCAGTAAATATTTGGAAATGTGATAAATATAAAAAGTGCAAAAACATTTTTTTTAATTTTTTAAAAAACTTGAAGCAATAAACTAAAACTATATAAACAAATATATGAACCTATATGGACAACTTAGATGCTGATAAAAATGACAACCTTTACTTCAAATAAAGTGAAAACAGAAAATATCACTTATATACAATTCTATAAATATAGCAAATAAAAATCTAAAATGATATAAAATACATACATTTTAAAATATATATACTAAATAATTTCTTTTAATAATTTCTTTTAATTTTTATACTTTTTATGAGTTATTTCTTCAAAATAAAGTGAAAGCAGAAAATATAAATTATATAAAATACTGTAAATATATAAAACAAAAACCTAAAATATATGAAATTATATAAAAATATATACATAAAAAATATATATATACTAAATAATAAATGTATTATTTAATTTCATTTAGCATTGTAATGATTTATTTACTCAAAGTAAAAACCTGAAAAAAAGATTTTATAAATATATAAAACAAAAACCTAAAATATATTATATTATTTAAAAACATATACATTTAAAAATATATATACTAAATTAATTATTTTTATTTATTTTCATTTAGCATTTTTATTATTTATTTACTCCAAATAAAGTGAAAACAGTAAATATTAATTATATAAAATTCTATAAATATAAAAAAAACTAAAATATATAAAATTATATACATTAAAAATATACGTACTTAATAATGTATTTTAATTATTTTCATTTAGAATTTTTATTGATTTATTTACTTAGAATAAAATAAAAACATAAATTAAAATGAAAATATAAATGGGAAAAGGGAAAGCCTGACTCAGATTAGATACAGTATATGATTGTATTTTAGTATATTTATTATACAAGTGAAAGTAAGCAGAGAGAGAGATGCAGTTGTTGTGAGGAATCAGATCAGCTGAGATTACAGTAATTATCTCTGTCTGCTGATGAGAGGCTGTGCCCACCAGAGGTCCTGACACAAACCCACACACAGGCGTCCTGAAATCTGCCCGTTCAGACGCTGACCCTCATCCTCATCCTCATCCTCATCCTCATCCTCGTGTGTGGCTCTGATGGATGAGGGTGTGCTTCAGTCTGTGTGTTTATCTCCTGCCTCTGCGTCTCCTCCCTGCGCAGGAATGCAGCCACGGCACTGACAAGATCTCTCTCCTCGTCCACAAGTGTGTGTGTGTGTGTGTGTGTGTGTGTGTGTGTGTGTGTGTGTGGAATCTAAATCAGACTTTAGCTCTGTTTACTCTGAGATCGTTCTGAGCTTAGATACAGATTTAAAGCATATACATAATCCAAATCAATAAAAGAGTTATTGAAGAAGAACGTGTCTTAAACATTGGGGTGTTATATTTTAGAGCAGTCAAAGCAATTTCTGATAGAAATCACTTACGTGTGTGTGTGTGTGTGTGTGAGAGCGAGTGTGTATGTGCATTTTCTCTCAGTAACTGTAACTGATTACAGTGACATTTATTTAGTGATTAAATGATGTAAATCTGTTACATGTAACTAGTTACTCTCCAGCACTGGTGTCTGTCCCATTTATTACACAGCATCTGCATTTCCTCTGCTCTGAGAAATGAAACGCAGGAATTGATAGTGTCTCTTTCTCTCTCTCTCTCTCTCTGTCTCTCTCTGTCTCTCTGTGTCTGTCTCTCTCTCTCTCTCTCCCTCTCTCTGTCTCTCTCTCCCTCTCTCTTTCTCTCTCTCTTTCTCTCTGTCCTTGTTTCTTGTTCAATCAGCTTCTCTTGTCTGTTGCTGTCAAATATAGCTGTCCATTAATAGTAAGTGTGTGTTTGAGAGGCAGATTAAAGGAGAAGAACTGTAGAACACAGAATAGACAAGAGTGCACGTCAACACACACACACACACACACACACACACACGTCATGAGCTTCTGTGTGCGTGTGTGTGTGTGTGAGAGAGATGCTTTCAGCGTGTTATCTTATGGTGATCAGCACACGGTTATTATCATTAACTTAACACTAAAACAAAAAAAAAAAATTGTTAATTGAATTAAGATGAACTAAATTAAAAAACAAACAAAAAAACAAACAAACTTATGTTATTTTGGATAGTTGATTTTTGATGAGTTCATTTTCATTTTGTTTAACTTAGTAATTTTAGTTAAATTTAGTGCTAAAAACAAGCTAAATAAATTAAAGTAAAATGTAAATATATATATATATATATATATATATATATATATATATATATATATATATATATATATATATATATATATATATATAATATAAAAAATGTATAATAATAAATAAATTAATATGGACATATAGTAATAATACATAATGACAATTAAAATGAAAAAAAAAAAACTCTGACTAAAATTAAAGTAAAATCATCAAAATATAAAAGTAAGGCAAAAATATAAAAAAAGTAAAATCTGGACAAAAACTATAATAATATCTGAATGATACTAAAATAACACTAGATCAGCAGCATATGGGACTAAATGAACAATAACTGAACTATTTAGAAATACATTTGTAAATGTTTCAAAACATTTTCTGTTATTTGGATCTGGTGTGTGTGACTGAATACTGATAAATATAATGTGTTTATAGTAATATATTATTTATTTTTAATTTATCATTCATGGGTTAATTATTTGAGCACTCTATCCACGCTAAACGCTGAGTGATGTCACACAGTCTCAGCCAATCAGAAGATATCTCAGAAAATATTCATGTGTTCATGTTCTTATCCAGTCATTGGGGTGAATATTATTTATCAATTTATTTATATTTTAATATATTACATTATATAATATTATATATATATAACATATAATATTTGTATTTTTTTTAACCCTCTCAAGGCAGGCGTTGCAGATTTGCAACAG
>NC_068408.1:240070-252570 GCF_023724105.1 Carassius gibelio | reverse complement strand
TGCCCCATCAAGAGACCAGGCGTATATTATGTCATATTACATATACATGTTCTAATAAGTAATATTGTTTCAAATCCAGAAACAGGGTTGTGTTGCCTGATCATATTTTTACGTCTCTTAGAAGTACACATTTAATAGTAGCTTGAGTAAAGATGATCGTTATCAAAATCAGTAATATCTGTAAAAATTTATCAGTAGCAGTAATAAAAATGATCTTTCTCTCATCTTTTACTCACCCTGTTGTTATTCCAAGCCCATGAGACTTTTTGATCTCCTTGTCTCCGCAGACGCAGCCGGGCGACGTTCCTCGAGCGCTGGGGATCCTGAAGGAAGGCGGCCGACAGAACGGCTGTATCTCCAGCACTCCAGCGTCGCCTGTGTCTAACGGTGACCCCGTGACCCCTGACCCCTGTGACCCCGACCCTCCTCCCTCCTCCGAGGAGCCCAAGCCCAAAGCGCAGACACTGTCCGAACTCAAGAAGCAGCGCTCCGCCGCCAAACTCCTCACACAGCCCGTGCTCAACGGACACCTGGGAAACGGCTCGACCAATCCCCGTCCAGAAGATCCACGCATGCCTCAGGTCTCGTCCAATGGCAGCGCGGTCTACTTCACGCCGGCCAGCGGAGACCCGCCCCTGCTGAGGTTCAAGCAGCCAATAGAAGACGAGGATCCCAAGAGTGACAGCTGCTGCTGCGTCTCTTAAGGCACTTTCACACACCGTTCCAGGAACTTAAAGAACAAGTTCACTTTCCTGATCATTCACTCGGCCCCAAGTGTTTGGGATGAACCCTGAGGGGGAACGGGAAACAGGAACTTCTCAGAGCGGAAGGAAGTGATCTCATTCAGGCTTCCCAGGTTAAATGTGTGACTTGTGCTTCTCTGTTTCACTTCCAGCGTGTGATGTGTGATCGTGTACAGCTGTCGCTCTCCTGTACAGTATTTATTTGTATATGTGCATAGAGCCACTCTTCTATAAGATTATTTATTGTATTCCAGAGAGATGAGGAGACGGACGGACGGAGCAGTATTTTTCTATCACAGTGTTATAAAGACCAGATGAACTCACATTTCACACTCACATCACAAGAACATTATTGCATGTGATATTTTTTGCATCGTGACATTATTTTCACAATGGTTTAACAAAAAAAAAAGAAAAACCAGGAAAATGGACTCATTTAATTTAAATCAGCACCGCAGTAAAATACTAACATGATGCATGAATGCTAAATCATTTAAACCTCAAAGTAAATGTATCATTATTTTTTCTATTATAGTAATTTTACAGGCATTTTAAGTCAGATTTTATGAAAATGTCACGGTGAAAAAAAAATAAAATAATTTGTGACCCTGAAACACAAAAGCTGTCATAAATACATTTCTCTTTTATGCCAAAAATCATTCGGATATTAAGTAAAGATCATGTTCCATCAAGATATTAGTAAATTTCCTATCATAAATGTATCAAAACTTAATGTTTGATTAGTAATATTCATTGCTAAGAACTTCATTTGAACAACTTTAAAGATGATTTTCTCAATATTTAGATGTTTTTGCTCCCTCAGATTCCTGATTTATAATAGTTGTATCTCAGACAGATATTGTCCTCCGAACAAACCACACATCACTGGAGAGATCATTTATTCAGCTTCAGATGATGCATTCATCTCAATTTAAAAAAAAACGATCCTTGACTGGTTTTATGCTCCGGGGTCACATATTTTTGTTCTTTTGATGTGAAATATGACCTTAATGTGTTAATATGAAGGAAGAGTTGATCAGAACCCTTCATATACTGCTCTCTATGAAGGGTTAATCTATGTCGTTGGATTCGCTCGATTGTGACGCTCTGCTCTCGGTGCCAAAGTCTTCCAGAGTGATGGACGTCAGAAGCAGCCAATGAGGTTTCAGCGCCACTCCTGTAGCCCCGCCCACTCCTCAACACTCACTGCATTCAGAGGCGGGAAAGAATTTAAAATATGCCTGGAATGCGTTTCCTTCAGACGATGGGAAGTGATTACAGAACAGATCGTACAGTGTTATGTAAAAACTGAAATACGAATAGAGTTCACATTCGTTCGGCTGTCATTTCTACTGAGGAGCATGAAGGCTGAAGAGCATCACAACTACTGATTTTGTAATTTACTGGAAGCTACTGATCGCTGTATTAACATGTTTTCAATAAATTGTATATTTTGATCAGTTTGTACCCCTTCTCTGTCATCGGTGCTCCGTGCGATCATCGATCATCTGGGAGTGTTTGTGGAAAGTGCAGACTGAGGGTAAAGGAAGTGATTATTGCATCATCAGCGTGTTTGGAGTCTGCTGACGAGTGATGAGCCACAGTGAGTCAGCAGAGAACCAGCCATGAGGAAGAAAACACTCACACATGTGCTCACCGATAAACACTGATTCAGTCTGCTTTAAACTAGACATTTCATTTAGATTTAATATATATATATGATGCTAAAATATGACGTGTTACTGTCAGAACAAAGCTACATTTCATTGCATGAAGGGGGTTAATTATGAAAATGTGTTATGTTTTTAAAAGAAGTGGCTTCTGCTCGTGCAATTATTTGATAAAAAATACAGAAAAATAGTCAAATATTATTGTAATGTAAATCATCTGTTTTCTGTGTGAATCTGTGTTAAAGTGTAATTTATTTCTGTATTTTCAGCATCATTCCTCCAGTCTTCAGTGTCACATGATCTTCAGAAATCAGAATAATATGATGATTTACTGCTCAAGAAACCTTTCTGATTATAATCAATGTTGAACACAGTCCTGCTGCATGCTTTAATAAAACGTTTTAAAAGAACAGAATTTATTTAAAACCGAAATCTTGTGAAATTCTGTGGACTACTGTCCGAAAGTTTGGGGTCAGTAATTTTTATTTAGCATTCAATAATTTATTTAGCACATGTGCATTAAATTGATAAAAAGTGATGGTTAGATTGTAGTTAGTAGTAAAAAATATTGTTAGAAAAGATTTCTGCTTGAATAAATGCTGTTCTTTTGAAGCTTTAATTGATCTAAACTATTGGATCGCAGTATTTAGAGTTTAATGTCTAGTAATATTGGTTTATTAATCCTCTGTTCTCTTGACGTGTTTCTGTGAGTATAGATGAATCCAGCACAGACTCAAACTCAGCGAAGGAGAAAAATAACTCTGTTTTCTTCGGGTTTTAATGAACTGCTTGTCTTCGATTCAAACAGAGGAGAAAAACAACACTCAGTAGGGAACAAGAGTTACTGAACAGATCAACAAAGACACAGCGGGAGTGAATGTGGAGGAGGGGAATGTTACACGCACACACACACACACACACATTCTCACACACACACTCTCACACACACACTCACACACACACACACACACACACTCTGAAGCTCCTCTATCTGACGGAGCAGCTCTGGGTGGAGGGTGTGACTCCATCCGGACGTTTCCTATCATTGATTCTGGTGTGTGGTTGAAGCTGGATGGTGGAGTAATCTCCTGAACTCCACCCGAGCAGACGAGTTCCTCACGCCTCAAACTCTGAACATTCCTTCATTCAATGCGTCTGAGCTTGTGTTTGTTCTGTGGATAAAAGCTCCTGCTAAAACAGAAAATAACATTCACATCAGTCATCATGCACTGACATCTCAGCTAACGCTTCTGCATCCTTCTTTCGTAGTGTTCTTATAATCTTTGATTTACACCGATCTGATTGTGAAATGTGATGATTGTGATCTGATGGGGTTTTATTGCTTAATGAGTGTGAGAGTTCAAGTTAGTTTGATTGCCCAACAGAGCTTTATGTTCAAGCTTGTGTAAGACATTCATAACAATACAGGAAGGATTTTCAGCTCATTATTTTGAATAATTATCTGTCAGCATTGCTCCATCAAACACACATTGTTTCTAGCAGGAGTTTAACGCCGATCATTTTTACAACAAAAATATTGTGCAGCAAAACTGTTTAACATTGATAATACTCAGAAATGTTTCTTGAGCAGTAAATCATCATATTATTCTGATTTCTGAAGATCATGTGACACTGAAGACTGGAGGAATGATGCTGAAAATACAAAAATAAATTACACTTTAACAGAGAATCACACAGGAAACAGATGATTTACACTAGAATAATATTTCACAAATTTTACTGTATTTTTTATCAAATAAATGCAGCCTTGGTGAGCATGAAAGACTCTTTTCAAAAAATCTTACTTTTGGAATAGTTTGGAACAGTAATAAATTAGCACCCATGCATCAAAAAATGAATAAATATTTTAAGCATATATATATATATATATATATATATATATATATATATATATTTATTAAAATAATGTATTTTAATTTTAAATTTATTTAAAAAATATATTTTGGCAATTTTGTTTATATAATTTTAAAAATATATATTTGCACTTTGCACATTTGGAAAAAAAAACATACAAGAAATGGCCAAAAATATATATTTGCTAAGACATATTTACAAAATTAAATAGTTACATGAAATATATTTACAGAAATACATTTTTAGACCAATACATTTTGGTTAAAACATAAATATTAAAATATATTTTGTCCTCTATATATTTCAGTCCAAGAAAATGCATTTTCCTGCCCCAGAAATACATTCAGAAATATATTTTGGTTTATGAAGGTTGAAACGAAGTATATTTCCTGTAAATTTCAGAAATAAATTTCAATGAGCTGCTCTGCTCACAGCATATATTAAGCATATATTTAAAATATATTTTTGCAACTTATTTTTATTTTTGCCATATGTGCAGCAGCAACAACAACATTATTAATAATAAAAGTAATTATTATTATACCTTTATTTACCCAGGCAGGTATAGGCTAATTTAAAAACAAGATTTTTAAGAGGATTTATACTTTAGAAGGAAGTAAATAAATTCAAACGCATCCAGACACATGATGATGATTTAAACAAAGTTTAAATCAGGAACAATGGTCAGAATATTTGGGAGTAAAGCATGATCATCTGTATTATGCACTGACTCATCTGCCTCGGTTCCTGCTCTGAGCCGCTTCGACCGAACAAACAGTGACTGACTCTTTCCACTGATCAGAGATCATCATCTGATTCATGCATGAAGCACAGATCTCATCAGGTGTGTGACTCTCACGACTCTCTCAGTCTGTCCTTCAGCTTCAGTCAGCAGGTGAAGTGTCACAGATCTGCAAACTATTTAAATGAGGAAAGAAAGTCTCACCACATCCTGTGGACACACGTATGACGCAGAATTCATTCAGTCAGTGCACTGCTCTTAATATCCTCCGCAGCTTCACTGATGCTGGCTCTGAGCTGGGCTCAGGTTCACTCCTGGGCAGTTTCTTTTTATTTTAACTTTACATAGAAACACTGGCATTGTGGAAAAAATGCCTTGTTAGTTTTAAAAATAAAGCATATAACCCACATAAACCCAAAAAGGAAATGAAACAGTCATGGAACGAGCAAGTGTCCTAAACTCCTGAAACTCTTTAGCGTCTCATATTATAGAAAAAAAAGTAAACTATTTATGTGGGTGTGTGTGAAAAATTCAGATGTTGTCCTCTTTGTAATCGTTAACATTTTCATAAGTAATTTAATATACACATTTGTTTCTCAGTAACTGTAACTGATAGTTTCACTAGTTACATTTATTAGATACACTTTATTTGAAGATGACAGTGTAATTATACACGTAATATTAATTAACTAAATGTACTTAGGGTTTAGTTTAGGGCTACTTGCATGTAATTATGCATCATTTATTGTTATTATATTAGGAAGTACATGTAACATGTGTAACAAGGACACCTTCAAATAAAAAGTGTTCCCCATTTATTTATTTTCAAATTAAAGGCGTTATTCTGTTACATGTAACAGTTACTCCCCAACACTGCTCATGAAACAGCACTTGGATAAAGTTACACATAAGTTCAATGTGTTCAGAAATCATCATAGTTTTGGTGACAATGACATAAATTAGAAGCCAAATATGAAAATTATCCAAAGTTTTCTTGTTATTACATAATTTTTTTTAAAATAAATTACATTTGTACCAATGGGGCAATTCAGCAATTCAATTTACAGCTTGATCTTAAAATTTAAAAATAATATAATCAGTTATTATGAATTACAAAATTATATTTGAAAAATGTTGTTAGCTAATGCTAACTGGTTAGCTACAGCAAGTGCTGCTAACATTATGTATTTTTTAAGTCCAAATATTTCTATCTAACCAGCTGTTTAGAATGCATATGAATGAAAAACAAAGGATTTGATGTTCAGAACAGAATAATTGAGTTTTACCCCACAAACTATGTTTGAGTAAAAAAAATCTGAACATATAATTACATTTTTCTTAAATAACACGTGTTCCCTTCCCACAGGCCCTATACTGTTCTCACATCACGTGTGACCCTGGAGCTCACGAGCAGTCAGGAACAGCACAGATATATTTGGAGCAAACGGGGCCCATAATTCCAATAAAAAATGTATCTTGACTTCATCTTGTGCTTATTTTGGGGTAATCCCTCCCTCGACCACTCAGGCACTCATTGCACCTGCTGATGCTCGCGTGTGACGCAACTCTCATTTGAACTTGACCGCGTTAGAACGCTCTCAGTGCGCGTGAGTGTGTTTTGAACGGAGGGAGGCGGGTCTTCGCGGACTGAGGCTCTTCACGCTCGCGCTCGGTTCATATCACGCGTTATTCTCGTCTATGTATGTCGGAGCGATGTTTCTCTGTCGGAGGAACGCGTCTGGAGCGGCTTTATTACTGCAGCGTCTGCAAGTAACGTTACCGAGCCGCGCAGTGCGTAACTACAGCTGCTCTCGTGTTTACCGGAGATTAACGGCAAGCAAAGCCGTTCCATTCCGGTCGCACGACACCACTCCGTTCGGATCGCCGCTGGATCTCGGTGTTCACGCGCGAATGGCGGTGTTCGCTTTGAACGCTGACGCGCCGCGACGCGAGTACAGCGACGCGAGGACCGGCGATCGGAGCGTCCTCAAACTCCGTGAACTCGAGTCGTTTCTATCCGTTCGTTCTTCAGCTCCGGTCGCGATCCAGTCCCGACGATCATCCACGACGCCCGGGAAGACGCAGGACGAACGCGCCGCTAACGTGACGCAAACGGTACGTCAACTCTTCTGGAGTTCTGATGGAACTGTTGATGTTTATTAGTGGTTTATTAATATCTCCTCCAGCCCTGAGGTGGATCCAGCGGGTTCTAGACTGGTGTGCAGAACGCTTGTGTTACATCATCATCATCATCATCATCATGTGTTCACACTCAGCTCGGGGTTTACTGTTGTGATGTACTCTCTGTCCGGATCCAGAAACTCTTCCTGGACTCTGTGTTCTGCAGAACCCGTGTGGGTTGAGATGCTGTGGTGATGCTGCTGGGTTCTCCGCTTCTCATCGGGTTTGCATTGACTGGTTTGACTGGTTCTACTTCAACAGCTGATCTAGTTCATCATCTTTCACTTTCACTGTTCTGTCAAACTAGATGCAGATCATTCCCGATGACGCTGCTCTTCTGCTTTCTCTCTCTCTGTGTGTGTGTGTGTGTGTGTGTGAGAAGCACTAGTCTTTGACTGCTGGTTGTGTGTGTTGGGGTCAGCGGGTTAGTTAGTGTTTGTTTCCTGGTCAAGGGTCACACATGACCTTCACACGATGTCTGCTTCCTTCCTTTGGCTTTAGCTTCAGAAATTCTACTTCACTTCATACAAACTCATTTAGAGTTGCACACACTCCTCTGGTTTCTAAGGCAGGGTTGCAAACTTCATACAGAGTCTGTTTGACCTCAGGCTGATTTAACGAGAGGGTGTCTGAAGGTTAATCACGTATTTCTTCTCAAACATTCTTCAGCGGATTTCTAGCTGCTTCATTTTCAGTTGTAAAGAACTTTATTGGCCTGATTGTTTACATATACTGTGATATTACCAAAGCATTATACACATACAATATTACAAAACATAACAACAACAACACTCTCTCTCTCTCTCACACACACACACACACACACACACACAGTAGATTGCGTGCCTCACACACTGTTATCTCACACAACTCAGCACTGTGTCAGTTTAAGCACTGGCGTGTTGCCACACACACACACACACACACGCACACACGCACACGCACGTCTCTATGGCGATGAAAGCCGTGTTCTTTGTGTTGTTGGAGGTTGTGTTAGGTCATGTTTGTGGCTCACAGGTTAATATAACCAGAGCTGTCTGTCACCAGCACACACACACACACACACACACACACTGATCTGTCGAGTAAACACACTTCTCATTGACTTCTCCAGTGTTTGGATTCTGAACTTCTTGTGACGGACAAATCTACTTCCACTCCACGATCAGAGTTAAAGTTAGTTCTGTCATTCCAACTGATCTGTATTTCTGTCCCTGGAGCACAAAAGCAGTCATAAGGGTCATTTTTTTATTTTTATTGAGATTAGTGCATCATCTGAAAGCTGAATAAATGATCTCTCCATTGATGTGTGTGTGGTTTGTTAGGAGGACAATATTTGTCTGAGACACAAAATGACATAAAAGAGAAATGTATAATTGTGACTCATACAATGTATTGTTGTGTATTTCTACAAACACACCTGTGTTACTGATGACTGCTGCTGTGCTGCAGGGTTTTATTTGTTTATCCTCACTGCACTGCACTCATTGGCTCTTGTGTGAGTCACTCCAGAGCTCCTGCATTCTGATTGGTTGTGGTTCTGTTAAGCTCCTCCCAGTGAGGTCATTAGCAGCTTTCGCAGGCCTGATTCATCTCTGTAGTCTGATGAAATCTTTGGTGTCTCTGCAGGATCAGGTGTCATCTGTGTCCGGCGCTGAAGGTCAGAGGTCAGGTGAGGAGCCCAGTAAGACGCAGCAGCTCAGGAAGGTGTTTAAGGAGTACGGTGCCGTCGGAGTCTGTTTCCACATCGGAATCTCGCTCATCTCTCTGGGAATGTGCTACCTCGCCATATCCAGGTCAGACTCATTTGTTTAACAAAAGAGTAAACTGCATGTAATCCAATACACTATAAAGACAAAAGTATTGGTACCCCCTTCTCATGAACAGGTTCGACTACTTCAGTCATTTCCATGAATACAAATCTTAAAGTTAAAGCATCTAATGATATTCTAGGCAGATGTATGCTTCTTATTCTACATCACCGTACTTCTGGTGACTAAAGTAGTCCAACCTGTTCATTAGAAGGAAACACTTCTCTTTATAGTGTATATATCTATGCAAATTCATTTTCTGACAGAATGTGTGCCACTTGTCACATTGTTTTATCTTTTCCTAATTATTTCTTTAATACTATATAACGCTTTTCTTAAAAATCTAATTCAAAAATAGAGTACAAATGGTTATGTTCTGTACTAATATACTAAAGCTGTAAATCAACTTCAGTTTAGTTAATAACTTGCACAGATTATTATTAATGTAATGATTTTATTTGAGACAGTGGTGTTTTAGTATCATTGCAAGACTATTATAGTTTTTGTTGATATTTTTTATTTTTCGGTTTTCTATTTTAATTTTATTTTGAGTAATTTTGTAGAATTGTAGATTTCTATACAGTTTTTATTTAACTTTTACTTTACTCAAGTTAAACTGAATTAAAATAAAAAGTGTTGCCTTGCCAACAAGCTGAATAACTTTAATATTTTAATATAAAAAAAAAAAAAAAAAAAATATATATATATAAATAAAAATATAAATTTTTGTTACATTTTTTGTTACATTTTTTATATTTAGTGTTTCATACGTTTTTTTTTTTTTTTTTTTTTTACTGTGGTTAAATCACTAATGCACTGCCTGTTGGACTTCATTGCGTTTACATTCATTCAATAATTTACCAGATGCTTTTATCTGAAGTGACTTCTAATCAGTGTTGGGAAGGTTACTTTAGAAATGTAACAGGTTACAGTTTACAAGTTACTCAACTTAAAATGTAACCAGTCGTGTAACTATTTCAGTTACTTTATTAATGTAACTGATTTAATTTGATTTGAAATCTCTAATGTTTTCAACTGTTAATAATTTTCAAACAGGCCACAGTGGTGCATCACTCAACTCTGATTACTCTCAGACTTTCCAGATTATAATATTTGAATTTTAAAGGAGACCCTGAATGCATAATTCACTTTTAAATGGTGTCTGTTTGGATATAAATGTATCTTAGCAGTGTGTAAACGCAATCACCCTCCAATGATTAAAAATCACTCCTTTTTTAATCCCCCAAAACCCAAACGGTCTCATTCATCAAGCCGTGTGTGTGTGTGTGTGTGTGTGTGTGTGTGTTCCAGCGGGCTGGACGTGACGGCTCTGCTGTGTAAGCTGGGCTTCAGTGAGTCTGTGGTTCAGTCGCGGCTGGCTGCTGGCACCAGTACGTTTGTGTTAGCGTACGCCGTGCACAAGCTCTTCGCTCCGCTGCGGATCAGCATCACGCTGGTGTGTGTTCCTCTGATCGTCAGACACCTCCGGAGGACGGGACTCTTCAGAGCCGGTCCAAACCGTCCATAAGCTGGTCTGTCCGCTCGACTCGTGACACTAACTCCTCCAGCGCTTCTCCAGAGCAGACAGAAGACCGATGTGAACGCTGTGAAGACTTTCATGATTGTTTGTTAGTTTGACGCTCTACAGTCACAGTTATGTGAAGTCTGTTGACAGTGATTTTATCAGCTGTGACTTTTCTAAGATGAAGCGTTAATGAAGTGCTGTAATGTGCAGGTTTGTCTTATTCTAAGACAGTTTAATTGATTTACTTTACACTAATGTTCATCAGATCTATCAGACGGGCTTTTTGGGAGATTTCAGGACAATTTTGGACTTTGACTGTTAATTATATTGACAATCTCATTGTGTGATTTATTATTGACAAGTCAATGTTATATTTGGCTGTTTAATTCTATAATAAAATGTTTGCCCTATAAGGACTAAATGTTGTTGTTGGTGTTTTTAATGCATAAATGTGACTCTAAAGCAGGAGTCATAAGGTTTATATATATATAAATATATATTTTAAATGCATCATCTGAAAACTGAATAAATGATCTATCATTGATGTGTGGTTTGTTAGAAGACAATATTTGTCTGAGATACAACTATTAGAAAATCAGGAATCTGAGGGAGCAAAAAAATCTAAATATTGAGAAAATCATCTTTAAAGTTGTTCAAATGAAGTTCTTTGCCATGTATATTACTAATCAAACATTAAGTTCTGATATATTTACTGTAGGAAGTTTACAAAATATCTTCCTTGAGATACTGAGAAAAGTATATCAGCAGCGCTCTCTAGTGGCCAGAATTGAGATTGATATTTGTGAGATATCACCCAAAACTCTTGTGCAATACTGCATGGGAGAAAAAAAATGTTGAAGGCTGAGTTCACCCAAAATTAATTATACAAAACACAGTTGCATTGAAAAACAGTTCTTCAGTTTCCACACTTTACAAACATCGAGTCGCAGTACCTTCAGTCTCCAGCAGGTGTCAGTGTTTGATCATCATTATTCTGCTCCGATCACAATATTAATATTCCTCCATGTGTGATTGAAGCAGATTTATTACGTCAAAGAAGACTGAACGTCATATATCATAGTTACTACTGCTGATTTAATGACTCCTGGTTCACTTATGCTCAGTTTTATATTTGCAGTATTAATCTTGCATCTCAGATGATTATTTGAACGCCATATATGACATTCAAATTCATGAAGAGAATGATAAAATAGCATTCTACTGCCTGTATTCTAACTCTGCATGTGCAGTGCTAGTGTCTGTGTTTCAGAACATTGTCCATTATACATGTGATTCATTACAGTCTGCAGAGACACTGAAGCATCCGTGTGTGTGTGTGTGTGTGTGTGTGTGTGAGCACCTGTGTCTCCCTCACCTGTGTCTGTGTGTGTGTGTGTGTGTGTAAGTGTGTGAGTGAGAGTGTGTTAGTGTGAGAGTGTGTGTATATGTGTCTCTGTGTGAGTTTGTACATGTGTGAGTGAGTGTGAGCATATGTGTGTGTGAGAGTGTGTTTGTGTAAACGTGAGTGTGTGTGTTTTTAAATGTGTGTGTGTGTGTGTGTGTGTGTTTGTGAGTGTGTGTGTGTGTGTTTGTGTGGGTGTGTGTGTAAGTGTGTGTTTGTGTGTATATGTGTCTCTGTGTGAGTTTGTCCATGTGTGAGTGTGAGCGTATGTGATTGAATGTATGTGTGTGTGTGAGTGAGTGAGTGAGTGTGTGTGTGTGTGTGTTTTTAAATGTAAGTGTGTGTGTGTGTGCATGTGTGTGTGTGTGTGTGTGTTTGTGTGAGTGAGTGTGTGTGTGTGTGTTTCTAAATGTAAGTGTGTGTGTGTGAGTGAGTGAGTTTGTGGGTGTGTGTGTGTTTGTGTATGAGTAAGTGTGTGTGTGTGTGTGTATGTTTGAGTGTGTGTGTGTTTTTAAATGTAAGTGTGTGTATGTGAGTGACTGTGTGTGTGA
>NC_068408.1:235070-237570 GCF_023724105.1 Carassius gibelio | reverse complement strand
ACACACACACACACACACACACACACACACACACATATATATATTTTTATTTATTTATTTTTTTGTGAAAACTCTCAGCAAATAAAGGTACAAAAGCTGTCACTGGAGTGGTACACTATTTACACTGATATATAGGCTACTATTAAGGTACCAAAATGGACTCTTTAGGTAAAAATGTGTAGCTTTTGAAAAGGTATTTATATGCATTACTCTAATCATTGATAATAAGTGTGTTTGTCCTGCATCCGGCGGTCTGTAGGTGGCGCTCACGAGCCACTGCTCCTCACACATCCTCGTGCCACACACTGCTCCTCAAAGCGCCTGGAACACAAACAGACACACAATTTCTTTCAATTAGCAGGAGTCAGGCAGCTCAATAAATTTGAGTTTGTGGTGAGAGACGCGAATGCGCTGTACTTCGACTCGCTCGTAATGAAGAGTAATGTGAGCGCGAGCTGCTAACCAGACACTCACAGATCTCCCTCAAACACACACCAGGAGCAGGTCCTTCACACACTTCAGTCTGGATCACGATCATCTGTTTCTGGAGATCCAGGATCTTATTTCTGTGTCGGTTTTTCAAAGCAAAATTGGATTGGATCACCCTGATCCAGATACACACTTCTTCAGAATCTGGATTAGTGCTCTACGGAGCCCCTAAAGGGACATGGTGATGGGAAAACAAAAATCTGCCGGAATCAGAATAATTCAGTTTGTTTTGTGTTTTTTTTGGACCAAAATTTCACTAAAATGTTTTAAACAACACAAACTGAGGATTCAATCCAGATCAAAAGCAAACAGAAAATCAGATTTTTTTTCTTCTTCAAATTTTACCAATTTTTTGTCCAAAATCCAGCCAGATCTCTTTTGAACAGCTGATCTTAAACAGTGAATCCGAGTCTCTTCAACAGAAGGACAGCCTTCAGCTCTCTCCGTAATGACGGAAGACATCGAGCGTTTCTCCTCAAATGAAACACATCTGTCACGGATCGAGGGTCTTTCCTCTCCTAATATCAATAATATTAACTTCAGCACATAATAAACCTGCGGCTCGGACACAAAACAGCCCACACACCCACACTGATACTTCACTACTGCCAGGAATCGATTTTGCAATATGGGGGTCTGTCAAAGAAACATCTGGATGATATATTAATTTAAGAAAATAGATTAATATAAATATTAATTATATATATATATATATATATATATATATATATATATATATATATATATATAATTAATATTTATATTAATCTATTTTCTTATTAATAACATGCATTAAGATGTAGGTATATTGTTAACAATATATTAATATAGACACACATATTTATTTTGTATATATATTTATATCTTTTTATGTCAATAGTTATTCATTAATATTTGATATTTTAGCATTTAATTTCTATAGAACAGAAGAGGCTTGATTATTATATTTTTATATTAATTTATGTAATACTAAATTATTTACATGCATGTATTTAAAGATAGATTTTTGGCATTTTTATATTATAATATTTCCTTAATATAGTATTAAAAAGAATGACATATTTATAAAAATCTAGTTTTCATATTTATAATTATGGTTGTTTAAAAATATTTACATATATTTTGATGTATTTTTGTCTGTATTTGTATAGACAGTAGAGACAGGAAGCCATTATGAGCAGGATACGATCAGATAGTTTATTGTATATTGTGTTTGTGTTTGTGTGTGTATTTCTGCATCAGAACAGACCTGAGGCTCAGTTTTACCAGGAGCAGATCAAACCAGAAGAGCTGCATAAAGCTACACCAGAGAGGAGAAGAGAGGAGCACAGAAATATTAATAATCGTTGGTCTGATTGTGCTGCAGGCGTCAGTGAGGGCCGTCACGACCGAGGCCACAAACACAGCATCACTCAGAGAGAAAGAGAGACGCAAAGAGACGAATAATTCAGTTTGTAATGACTTCTCCGCACAACACCTTCATGTAATTCCATTATGGATTTTGCCATAAAGTGATAAATTCATTATTCGGGTGGACAGTAAAAAGCAGCAATAACATCCTCTAATATGCACATTATTCATGCCGTTACTCCGAGAAGCTGATTTCTGTTGCTCTCCTCTTTCATTTATGAAGCTCTTTCTCAGGCTGTGATGGGAACGGGATGCATTGTTCTAAAAACTGAATTAGCAACGGCGTCCCGTCCCTTTAGGACCGTGGCTAATGTGAACTCGAGGCATGGAGGCTTTTTGCCATCAACCGTTTAAAAGGCTTTTTTTCTGGAAGACATTGGCTCAGGTTTATGACACTGACACGCGTGTGAAAACCAAGAGCTGCTTCCATGGTTGTCAGGGTATTGTTGTCATTTCTGTGTGGTTGTCAAAGGTGTTGCTATGTAGATTGTTTGGGGAATGTCGGTGTTGCCATGTGGTTTTTAAGATGTTGTTGTCCCGTTTTAAATGTGTTGCTTTTTGGTTGTCAAGGTGTTGCTGTGCGATCATCAGGTTTTGCAAT
>NC_068408.1:210307-234570 GCF_023724105.1 Carassius gibelio | reverse complement strand
GATAGATAGATAGATAGATAGATAGATAGATAGATAGATAGATAGATAGATAGATAGATAGATTATTATTTAATTTGTCTCATACATTGTAATTGGTTCATTCAGGCCCCCCTCAGCCCTATATATATATATATATATATATATATATATATATATATATATATATATATATATATATATATATATATATATATATATATATATATATATGTATATACATATATACATATGTGTGTTTATTACAAATACTTATAATTCAATAATTATTAGATTACTGTACTTTCATTGGACAATTACAATAATTTAACAATTATATAACATTTTGTTGTATATTTGATGGTAAAGAGCTTAATAATAAAATATTATCATAATTAAAAACAAAAAATTATTTTTATTTTTATTGATGGTTATTTCTGCGTTCAGAATTTGAATCCTCCCTTCAGTTTCTGGTTAAACCTATTCTCTGTCAGGCATGACAGTTTGCTGATTTTTGTATTCTTGTATTTGTTTTCTTGTGTTTTCTTTCTTTTTCCTTTTCCTGTGCCTTATTCTGAGAGTTGAGTGTTCTCACCGCTGCTCTCTGATTTAGAATGGAGCTTCAGAAAGCTTGTCAAGTTCAAATCAAAATGCAAAATGAATACTGAACTGCTGAACACATGCTGCGTGTGTGTGTTTGTGCGTACGGCCTGTGCGACGAGGAGGCATCGCTCTTTTCCCGCTCTCTTTGTCAGCTCCAGGGGTTTCTGTCTGTTGTCACAGAGATGCGTGGGTGATGTCAGCACGTTCTGTACTGCCATTTGGTTCAAATGCAGCCCATAATGATCGTGTTTTGTTCTCTTCATGTGCAGATTTTCTCCAAACTCTACTGCGTAAAACAACTCCTGTTTCACCTGTTATCAAACAGAAGACACTTGAAAATTCTGAGCTCAGCTAAAACGATTCCCACTTTAATACTCACAAACAAAAAATGTGACGGGAGCAATGAGATAATTCGTAGTTTATCATACACAATTAAAACTTTTTTATTATTATTTGTTTTCATCTTGAGGTCCATATATTAGGTTATTTGAGAGGTTATTGTACAAAAATAGTCATAATTTAGTGTTACTATTTTCCACCCTCTCACTGACCCTTACAAGTAGACAGGCCATTTTTGTATTAAGTAATAAAGGTACAACAAAGGGATATGTGTGTATTTCCATTTTGTAACTAATAATCTACAGAATATGTTCTCTTATGTTCCACAGAAGAAAGAAAGTAAAAAGGTTTGGAACAATACAACAGTGACTAAATTACTAAAAATATATTTTCATTTTGGGGTGAACTACTTTCCCTTTGAAGGTATCAGTAATATAACTCTGCTTGATGTGGCTAGTTATGGAAAAACTGACCCCCATGTCAAAAATCTAAAAATGTAAGTCTCATACAGATCACACAGGCATAAACTCACATTTCAGATAATAAATCAATAATAAATTAAAGTGCCAATTACAGTGGTAAAGGCTCTCTATTTCAAAGCATTAAACTGCAGATACTCTATAAGATCACATCTAATATCAAACATTTGCAAAACAATATTTACCTCAGTCTTATTGATTGGCAGTAATCGCACGAGAAACATTTTCCACAGAGAATCAGAGATCAATATCACTGTCAATCTTCGTTTCGTCCCCCCTCACTCCCCTGACACACACCAACACAATGACTATTACACAACGTTCCCTTGCCATTTTACCTCAAATAACCCAAACAATGAGGCTATGACCTGTATTTGACAGCCTTCATATCCACAAACCACAAACAATTAGCCGCTAATTTAACACACTCATTTTTACTAACAGTGCTATCTTCTTTCTGCTTTTTAACCCTTCGTTTCTTCACATGGTTTCTGTATATTCTTTTTAAAGATGGCAGATAGTGTGCTGCTATTTTGTTCATGAGTTTTCAGATTAGCAGTGGCTAGCACTAAGAGGTCAGTATCGAAGCATATCCCATACTGCCTGTTCTAACCAATCAAACTGAGGCCTACAGGGCAATTATGACATTTAGTCCTGCGGATTATAATCTCAAATAACCGTTTAGAGCATTCTGGTGAGAGCTGGAAAGAATCAATAAGAATAGACTTGAGATAATCCATGGGAGAGGGAGACACACTGGGCTGCCAGTGTGTGTATGGAGTGGATCAATAGCTTGTGTTAAGTAGTGGAGAGGAGGTCTCAATGATGAACTAATGTCTGTTCAGACTATGTCTTTCTCTCTCTTTATATATATATATAGATCTCTCGCTTCACTGGGTCAAGCCATAGGGCCAGATGGTGCAGTAGAGAAACCGTCTCTCTCTCTCTCTCTCTCTCTCTTACACACACACACACACACACACAGATGTCCTCAGACTCTACCACCTTCCAAACTGCCTTCCCATCATGCTCTCTGAGCCCCAGTATGACATACCTGGAGGTTAAACACTGCCACACCCCCCTTTAACCTCCTCAGCACCTGATTGGACACACACATGCACATTACTACCAGAGCAGTAGAGCGCTGCCTCTCGCTTGGGGAAATGTCACTGCTAAAATATTACTAGATACACATCATACTTTTCATTACTAAAGGTGTTTTTTGTAACACAGAATAGGTCGAAGTGTTTTCTGCATCATGCAGGAAGTCTCTTTTTCAGCTGTTCACTTTATTCTTTCTGTATCTGAAAACAACAACTCCTGGATCCATCGTTTTCCCTGTATCTCCTCAAAATATGGCATGATGCCTTCAGCCAACTCAGCTGCCAGGGAAACAAACCCTGTTGTGCCTAAACAAACTAAAAGCATTGTGAAGCCTCTTCATAGTCAGCTGCAGACACAAACATAACTTCATCCTGGAAACATTCCCCTAAGAGGTGTATTTCCCTGGAGCTCACTCCACCAAGAAAGAGTACCTAATGTAAAGGTACAGAAACAGACATGGCACATATAGATAGGTGTGTGTGTGTGTGTGTGTCATCTTCCTGCCGAGTCGTCACCTTCCTTCTTCAGTTCAGCGCCTTGTTACTCCTGCCACTTGACGCCTTCCTTGTGCTGCACTGCCTATGAATAATATACGAGCATGCCACACTACAGAAGATAAAAGAACACGCTATGTACCCTGGGTCAGAGAGAAAGAGGAAGAGCCAGAGAAAGGCAGAGGTAAAAGAGAGAACGCTGTAGGAGAAAAGGAGGAGTGTAGGGTATCTTTGCCAGGATCTCAGCCCTTGTCCCATCTCCCCAGTCTTTCATACCAGCATCCGTCTTAAGCAAAGGTGACAAGATATATCACTGTCAGAGGCAGCCAGCAGCCACAGTTATTCACCTGAACATATGAACACACACACACACACACACACATCCGCTCTCTCTAGAGATATAATAAGCAAGAGGGCTTTGGCCCTGTGTGTGTGTGTGCTACAGGAACAAGAGCTGCTGTGCCCACATACTCCTTCTGAGGTTGGCGGTGTAAAAACAAACAACAATTTTGATCACAGGGTTTCACGTCTCACCTGGAAATGTTCATAGGAAAGACGTCCCTTACTGATACAGGGTGAGAGAGTTCACACTCTCTTACTGTCAGAGGCATCATTCACCCATTTTTTAAAGGGGATACCTCACTTCTTTCCCTGGATAATACATGATCCAAAAAATCTTAATAAGTAAGATATGAATGAAGCTTGTGGCTGCAAGCATGAAATATAGAGACACAATTATGATAAAACAAGGTCAGAATTTTGAGAAACAATGTCACATTTTCAGATAAAAAAGTTGTAATTACCATATTCAAAGTTGCAATAGTGAGATATATCCACTAAAATTACAGGAAAACAAAGTCGCAATTTCAAAATATAAAGTCACACTGTGAGTGGTAAGTTGCATTGTCAGATAAAGTCGCAATTACCATCTGCATAGTTGCAATCATGGGATACTGTATATAGATGTACATAACATGAACAGTAGGAATATGCTATACAAAGCTGCAATAGAAATGAATAAAGCCACAATTATGAGACACAAAGTCACACTGTCACATAAAATAGCAATTGCAATAAAGGCACAATTTCCCTTTGATTTAGGTGGAAACAGGCTTCCATAAAAAAAAAATATATATATTTGTTAAAGTAAATTAATTAATTCTGCCACAGCATTTTTAGATTTAAAAAAAAAAAAAAAAAAAAAAAAAAACTTCCTTGAAGTCACATTCAAAATCCAACTGCCTCAAAAACACAAAACATAAAAAACTCTCAGTTTGAACAGATCAGTTTGAACAATGATTCTGATCATTTAATCCCTGAATCCTCTCTGAGAAAAGCCTAATAAAAACCTTGTTTTCACACGCTACAAGTTGTTCTCTATTCAAACCTGCAAGCTTTACGTCACACCAGCAGCTGTTTAGTCATCTGAAGTTTCACTTAATTTTTTTATAGTCGGCCATCACGCATTTGGCATGCAACGCTCTGGCGTGTAGTGTTGGGTTGCCATTGTGAATTTAAAAAATTGTCTCAAAGAGAGAAAAAAAGAAAAACACCATTCAACACACAAATCCCCTTTGGAGCCAGAGCCAGAGCCAGAGACAATGTCACTCCAATGGCTAGCGTCTGCAATGCCATGCAATACTTGTGCACACACACACACACACACAATACAGTGTTTGGGGTAGTACTATTCTGTATTTTCATAGCTCAAACCGGCTACCTCCCGCTAACCTCTGGAAGACAAGGTTAAGACGGATGGGCCTAATTAAAAAAAGCCCCTGTCTTCAGTTGAAAGGCAGCAGGTTTCTTTTACCAACTCTATTGTGGCTGTAATTATGGGGTGAAGTGATTAGTTCCCCCTGAAGGCAGAGAGGTGACAGACAGGCGAGCCTGCGTAACCCAAGTAACCTTTCAATATTACATCCCTGGCCCATTGTGATGCCAGCAGAGAATTAATTTCACCAAACATGCTGACGCCAGATCTTCATCTCCGTTATGCTTTTTATACCTTAATATGTCCCTCTTAATCTCTTATTTTATTCCTTTCTCTGATCCAGCTTTATCATATAACAGAAGATTAAAAATACCCGCTAAAAATATGCATGCTTGAAAGCTAAATGATAATAAGGAGGTCCCTTGTTTTCCTGGATGCTCCCGAAATTGGCACTAGAGGGAAGGAGGATGTCCAAAACATGGTCTGCCCAGCCAAATGGATCCATGGGCCAGACGGAAGAGTCTGAGCAGATGACACACTACTCAAGCCGTTTAGCACGCCAGGCACTGCCAGTCTTTGTGTGAAGACTTATGTATATAAAAACTGCTTATACATGTAGCAGTAGTACATATATGAATCAGTGATGGTTTGTGTCTGTGTGTGTGTGTGTGTGTACATGAACGGTATGCCAATCGGGCCGATTATTGTGCCAGCCGGTGCCATCGTTGGGCAAGGCCCTGGCGAGACACTGCTAGTGAGATACGTGCCACACGCTTTGAAGAATAGCACTAATCTGTGTTTATTAAGTGTGGGGTAACTCGAGTCCAGGAGATTAAATAGAGATTTGAGGCCGGAGCTGAGCACCACGTCACATGCGATTTCTCCCCGTCTGACCACACAGGAGCATATGGAGAGAGAGGAGGTGTGAAAGACTCATGCTGCTGTGAGGAGAGCAGCTGCCAATCACAGGCCTGTTTGGGGGCCTGAGCCACTAACGAGGGTTTTCTGTTCACGGAGTTTCTCAATGACCATGGCCCAAGAACAAATATCAAAACATGCAAATTGATATGATTGAAATCACACACACACACCCTTGCTTCAAAAAAATAACGCAGACTGTTGGAAGTGTATCTGTCTCTCATCTTGCCTCGTATGGCGTAGCAAGTTTGTGTGTGTGCCTGTATGTATTTAACAAACTGTAATTTAAATAGTATACTGGCCCCAAAATCACTCCATTTAGTTACAGACAAAAGCTCTGATTGGATGGTTAGAAAAAGAACAGACATCTGCTCCCTGACACATTTTATTAATGTAGGCTTTTTTGTACAGTCAGTGAATGTTATGTTATTGACAGTTTATGTTATACTATTACAAATGATTTCTATTTTTTTTAAGTCTGTTCTTTTGAACTGTTCATCAAATATATTTATCAAAGAATCAAATAAAAAAAAAGTATAAAGTATCTTGATATGCATAAAAATATGAAGCATTTAAAGAGTTTTCAGCATTGATAATAATAAGAACTGTTTCCTGAACACCAAATAAGTATATTGGAATAATTTCTGGAGGATCATCTGACACTGAAGACTGGAGTAATGGCTACTGAAAATTTAGCTTTGCCATCACAGGAATTCAATTTGAAAATGTACTGAAACAGCAACCAGAGATTTTAAATTGCAATAATATTTCACACTACAGTTTCTACTGTATTTTTGATCAAATAATTACAGCCTTGGCAACCATAATTTTTTGTTCAAAAATTGTTAAAAGTTAAAATTTGTTAATGTTCCTGAACTGTGTGTACTGTAAATCATATAATAAAGATTTTCCAATAAGATTTTCCATAAGCTTGTAATGACTTATTTTATTTAATAATTTAATTGATGAATTAATGGGTATCATTTGATAAAAACACAGCCTTAACGCACATCTCAGTCACTCTGACTCAGAACATATTGCCTTTATGGCAGTTCTCTGACGACTCTTTCATTGTTGTCTAACTCATTTCTGATAGTTTATTTGATCTCGTTTAATAACCTTGCTGATAAGATAAGCATGATGGAGCTCTATGAAGTAAGCCGACTTGAATGAGGCCAACACTACTGACAATGTACTGTACACCTTCATAAGCACCCAGCCCATATCAACGTGTCTTACACACACAAAATAAAAGCAACAGGATGAGCAGTGCATTGTAAAAAATGACTTGTTGACACAACTTGACTTGGTCAAGTCATTTTGTTGCATTGACTCAGTTAAGTTTAGCCAACATTAGGAGTTAAGTTCACTCAACTTATACTGTATTTGTTGAAATAACTTGCAGTAAATTGAACCAAAGCACTGTATCAATTAATAAGCATTTAGATTTTTTTTGTTAAGTCAACTTTAAAACATATTGGTTGAACTGAATTTTTTAATCATGTTTTCACAACCATTAACCAAGTCCAATTGATATAAAAAAGTATTTTTTTCCTCAACATCACAACTTAACTTTTTGAGTTTACTAGACTAGATTGCTTGCTTTGACAAGAAGTTCTAGATATGTACCTGGAACCAGATTTTTTTTTTTTAATGAAATCAACACAACTGCAAAATTGAAACTCTCAGCATTTCTTTTTTTAAACAGATGCATTGCACCCAAAGCACAGACAAAAGAATTAGCTTGCAAAGATATAAAAACATCACAAGAAAAACCCTCACATATATTCAGCTCAAGTATGTGAAAACTTAGCACAGACCCATCTTAGAACCATGCTTAGAGAATAGTACAAATAACTCTCTTTGTCACTATCAGATATTTTCATTGCAGGAACAGGTGTAAATGAAGAATTCACAATAAGCTGTGTTTAACAACTTCAAATGAAACAGTGTCTTCAATTCCCAATCAAACGTCAAACGTGACAAGGAAAGAGGAAGAAGGACAAGGTAACAAGAAAAATTCAAGAATATCAATGCTACACTTAAAACAATGAGATCTAAAATAACAATGCTCTTAAACTTTAAAACAGTGTAACACTGTAAGTGCTGTAGCAAGGAGAAAATATTTTATCTTATCTCAGCAGCTTGCAAAGAGTGAACTATTGCGGTGCAAGAGTCTGATCCAACTCCAATGAACAGGCGCTTTTCCCTTGTTTTGCCATAAAGGTTTCAGCTTAGCTCACACATCTTCTTGAATTTAGAAGTAGTCTCTCGCATGTACTACGGCTGGTCAAGCAATGCTGCAGTCCTCATCCTTTGGTGTGTTGTCTGTAAAATATATGATGGTTAAAGTACCTGCTTTATTGATTCAATCTTTTGTTTTTATTTTTCGTTTATCCTTTCCCTCTGTCTTAAAAAAATAAAAACATTAATTTCAAATATGTAAACTTGAATATGTTTGTTGTAAATAAATAACCAGTGATGTGGTGCAACAATCGTTGTTCATTACCTTTTTGTTCAAAACCAAAATAAGATTTAATATTGGATGCAACTAGCTCATGTCACTTAAACCAGGAGTGTCTAAGGGTGCTTTCACAAGGGGTTTGTTTGCTGCGGTCTGGACTCCGAGCCTGAGTGTAATTGTTCCTGGCATAAAACATAAAAGTTTATCGTGATTATGAACTACATGAAATTTGAATCGATTATGAAATCGTGAATATGAACAACAAAGAGTTGACATTATAGTAATACAAAATCATGGCAAGTTACCTATATAGGCCTACAGAAGACGCGCCGTTTGCACATGCTCAAAAACATTTGAAATAAAATTACAACTGGGCATTTAAGAAACATAAGTAAATCAAGCATTTATATTCGTAATGGTAAACACAGATATGGACTGGCGGCGGTGCTTCAAATATTAATGTTACTGGTCATTCTGTGTTTCTAATGATAATGAGATCACACTTAAAAGTAACTTATATGTACACTTTTTAAATCTATTTACCAACATTAACTTATTTTTCTGCTCATGTCTCGACAGCAGCTCGGTGTCTAACACACTGTATAGCTAGCAAAAATGTGTCTGGCAGTGCGTGTGGCTCCTGATTATTAATCAAATTTTGTCAAATTTGATAGCCTGAAATCACTATGTAGATGGTGAGCGCAAACGAAACAATCCTAATTTTTACATGAAAGAAAGCACAAATCAGGGTATACTTACTCATTATTTGCGGTCCATAACAATCCACCTGTAGTTATTCAAATAAAAGCTCCTTTGTCTTCACTTGTCCACCTGACTAAAACTCAGAATCACTTTTTACAGTGTGTAAAGGTGGTGGGGTAAGATGTTATGCATTAGCAAGCTTCCTTTGAAGTGCTTCTGCTGTTCAGGTACACACTTTAATTAGCACTGGCCTATTTTCTTCCCTGGAAAGGAGCATTCCCTGATAGGGGTGAATAAAGAAAGAAAGAAAGAAAGAAAGAAAGAAAGAAAGAAAGAAAGAAAGAAAGAAAGAAAGAAAGAAAGAAAGAAAGAAAGAAAGAAAGAATCCACTGCATGATAGACATCCATCTTTCACTTTGCATTGTGGCTCACGAACACAACAAGCGAGGACAGACGACCCGTCTGCTGCCCATGCAAGTGCTTCTTTTCTGTTCTCTATCTGCTAAACACCCCCTCTTTTCCAAGACACACACATCATCTTCATTAGTACCATCATCATCATCACCCTCAGCATCATTGGAGTATCTCAGAGATCACAAACACACACACACATCCCTCCACACGGAGGACCCGTGCTATCAGCACCCTGTGAGAGAGACAATGGAGTAATACTGCGGTGTGCTGTCTCTATCAGATAGAGCTGAGTGAGAGAGAATAGAGAGTTAGACAGAGGCCCTTTATCAGTGAAGGATCACATTTCAATATTCAGCAGCGCTCCCAGATAAAAACCAGTGCTGATGAGAACACCCTGATGGCCTGATACAGGCCCAGGGGAAAAAAAATGAAAGAGAAGGATGGATGGTCTGCAGAGAAAAAGAGAAGATGGACAGTAGTTTTCAGCACCGTGACTTAAAGCCCTCACAACAGGCGATGATTAATGTGAAGGAGTGTCCAAAGGTCACAGACTGGTCTGCGCTGCTGACCGCTCTTAAGAGAGGTCACCTACCAAACCATCCGTCACACGTGCTTTAATGAGCCACACAACACACACACACACACATACATACATATATGTATATAAATGTATACAGTACAGACCAAAAGATTGGAAACATTACTATTTGTAATGTTTTTGAAATAAGTTTCTTCTGCTCATCAAACCTGCATTTATTTGAACAAAAAATACAGAAAAAAAATAATATTGTGGTATATTATTACAATTTAAAATAATTGTTTTAAATTGTATTATACTTTAAATTATCATTTATTTCTGTGATGCAAAGCTGAATTTGTAGGATCATTATCACACGATCCTTTAGAAATCATTCTAATATGATGATTCATTATCAAAGTTGGAAACAGTTCTGCTGCTTAATATTTTTTCAGAACATGTGTTACTTTTTATAGGATACTTTGATGAATAAAAAGTAAAAAAAAAAAAAAAAAAAAAGAAGAATAAAAAGAAGCTATGTTTTTAAAATATAAATATTTTGTAATAACAATATAGACTACTGGTCAGTAATTTGGGGTCAGTAATTTTTTTTCTTTCTTTTTTTAAATAAAATCAATACTTTTATTCAGCAAGGATGTGTTAAATTGATAAAAAGTGATAGTAAAGAAAATATATTATTAGAATATATATTATTAGAAAAAAATATATATTTTGAATAAATGCAGTTCTTTTTAACCTTTTATTCATCAAATATATTAGACAGCAGAACTGTTTCCAACACTCATAATAAATCAGAATATTAGAATGATTTCCAAATGATCATGTGCTAGACTGGATGTTACATGTGACACTGAAGGCTGGAGTAATGATGCTGAAAATCATTAGAAAATCCAGCTTTGCATCACAGTATATTAAAGTATATTAAAATATACTATTCACAATATTACTGTTTTTTTTCTGTATTTTTCATCAAATAAATGCAGGCTTGATGAGCAAAATAAACTTCTTTCAAAAACATTAAAAATAGTAATGTTTCCAAACTTTTGGTCTGTACTGTATGAGTTGTGCATTATGTTACTTTTAGTCAGACATGGTGACATACTAAGATAAGCACTGATATTCTTGATACTGACAATTACAAATGAACCTACACAAATTGAACTCATATTTACTTAAATACTGTCACCAGTTCATTCAAAAATTTATGAGCCTTTCGTACTTCAGTTAACTTGTTTCAGTACATATACAGAGAGAGAGAGAGAGAGAGAGAGAGAGGCCACATGTAGGCACCCATGGACAAGACACATAAACCATCCAGTATAGAATTGAGGATGAGGGCCGAGTGGGTGGCAGAATGACCAGTCAGGAGGGTTCACTCGACCCCAATCAGTCAAACACACTCAAACCAATCCACCACTTCGTAAACAAGCCCCTGTCTTCTGACACACGCACACAATGGCCCAACACAGGAACACACACACCACACTCCTGTTGGACTGTCAACACAATCAGACTCAGGCTGATTAATCATTGGGCTCAGCCCTCATTTTGTCTGCTATCACTGATCTGAGTATACTGTCTGTTTGTCTCTGGCCTCTGGAATATCCATTAGCTGTCATTAAGCATACCACTCATTCAGCCCTCACTGACAGACTGAGGAAGGATGCTGTGTGCTTTGTGGATGTGGACATCGCCTTGAGGAAACACAGTGAATATTCTTCAGTGCGAATGTTTTTATTTAACAACCCCATGCCAAATAGAGAGAGGGACTATTTTGTTCATATTGACTGGTTATCTGACTTTGAATTTTTTTTTTTTTTTTTTTTTTTTTTTTGACATTCACATCTCTATTTATGAACATAAAATGTTTCGGTCACACTTTAGTTCGGGGACCAATTTTCACAATTAACTAGCTATGGATTTTGCCTGCCTATTAATAGTTAGAAAGGTAGTTGTTCAGTAAGGTAAAGTTGTTAAGTTAAGCAAGTATGCTAGTAATATGCATGATAATAATCAACTAGTTAACAGTGAGAATTGATCCATAAATGAAGTATTACCAATGTTTTATTAAAAAAAATAATAATAATCTCATGGTTAAAAGGAGATTAAAGGGATTTATGTTAATAATTACTTGAGCAATTATGCAAATATGTCACATTTCAGTTACTAGATATATAGTAGATATTCAAATGATTAAGTATTCAAACATTAATGAAATCAGTTGCAATTCACTGTATCTTTGTATGCAATATAAGAATGACTTCAACAAACAAGATGCTGTGATTACTTTGTGCTCTGTTTTACTATCCATATCTCTGTGAGTTCCACCATGCATGCATAAGGCTTTCTCAAGACATAAATATAAGTGTGTGTGTGTGTGAGAGAGAGAGAGAGAGAGAGAGAGAGAAACAACAGGGAGTCCTTAAAAGCACATATATTAAACACAGCCTCTTGCATCCCAAGGCCTAAATCACAGTCAACAGCTGTTTTGGGTGATATTTTATTAATGCTGTAGTTTTAATTAGTTTAATTACATTCAGCCCTCTTTGTGCATAATTTTTGCTTATTTAATGCAAAACAACCAAAACCCGCCTCAACTGCCATATCAGTACACAGAAAGAAAGACTCATAGCCTGTGGCTGCATGGTTTTTAACATGGCGTCTCTCTTTAAAATTAAGGTACAGCATGTAGTATAAACAGCTGGTGAACTCAAAAGGACCCCAGTTTGAATCTGGCCTGCGCCATATTCCCAATCATTTCTACCTTGGCTTTTCTGTCCGGTCGACAGCGTCTTATAAATCAACGGCAAAATTCCATAAACTCAACTGAAATAACAGTACTGAAAGGAATACAATTAAGTTGCACAATTACTTGTCTTCAAAGATTCCTAGGGATATTAGCCCTAAACACAGAAATGGTCAAAAAAAAAAAAAAAAAAAACTCCTGCACTGAATCGTCTGTAAAATGAAGTGCATGGTGTTTGTGTAAACAGTTTATCTGAGCTTCTGTAGACAGCTGTTCGCAGGATTGTCTGAGTGGCTGTAAAACAATAAGGGAAGTGTACGATCATCAGCGTGTAAGAGGAGCGCATGTACGCATACACAGCTCTCTAGTGGGCTGTGGAGAATGTGGACTAGGCTGTTACTGTGTTTCACCAAGCAGCAGATCCGAAATGCCAAGATGGCACTGAACCCAAGGGGGAACACAGTTCTTTATTAACACTGCAACCTGAAACTCTGGATGAGGACATAACCATGGACGTTTATTGGACTGCCACAATGGTTAGTCAGCAGCAATCCAATCTGTGTGTGTGAGAGAGAGGGAGACAGAGAGAGTGTGTGTGTGTTTCTGTGAGTGTGAGTGTGAGTGTGTGTGTGTGTGTGTGTGTGTGTGTGAGTGAGAGAGAGAGAGAGAGAGAGAGAGAGAGAGTTGTAGGGGAAGGTCTCATTTCCACCACTACAGGAATGAAGATGAGACAAAACTTATTTAATGACAAAGGCTATTGCTGTTCGAAGCAAAAGCCGATAGATGAGCAGTTGCATGGAACAAATCTGGCGATATCTATGACAGTAGATAGTGTTATGAGGGAGTTGAATCAGATCTTTGGAAACACAATAAAAAGAAAAAAAATCTATATCGTTTACCAATTATCAAGAGTGTGACGGAAAGTGAGTTTGAATGAGCATGTGAGTGACAGAAAATGAGCCTGCGTATGTGCGTAAGAAATGCTCTCGTGGACAGATCGCTCCTATTCTCGGGTTCTGGAAGGCGTCTGTCTCCAGGACTCATTACAGACCACTTTCGCCCCACACAAACTGACTAAGCGGCCGCCGTGCCGCAAGCATCACAAAACAGCTAAATTTATTCCTGTCCTTCCTCCACCTGGTCAGCGATATCACTCACTGCCCCAGACAGCTTTAGGAGACAATTACCAGCTAACGGAGCAGGAAAGATCTCTTAAGAACCATGTTTTGCCCAGTTTATCAATGCCAATAGCATTATCGTAGTGATTAGGAGGATGAAAATGTGCTCTTTTGGTAATTCAACACATTGAGGCGAAACTTGATCACAGGAGCAGCCCACTCTCCTTCCCCATGAGCCTCTCTGGCTGAAGTGTTGGAAACATCCTGGCTTCCTATACCATAGCTGAGTATATTATTTCTGGTGTGTGTGTGTGTGTTTGTGCGTAGGGGGTTTATGTGTTTTACCATCAGCAGGAGGAGCTTGGAATGATAATGTTGTTTCGCTAAATAGCAGACCTAAAGGTCAGCTGCCAGGGGCCTCTTGAGCAACGTGGTCCAGTCTCGGAAATAGATTTACTATTTATTGAGTGCGGGCAAAGCAGGGGAATACTCTGGCATCTCATGCTGGACCGGAATTCCCTGTGCTTCATTTCCTCTGTGCGTGGGAAGAGAAGCTTATGGGTTCACACAACCATTAACAGAGCAAAAGACACTCACACTTACCCTCCTAAGAATATCAGAGGTATGTCAGCAGCAGCAGAGTTACGAGAGACACTCGTAGTAAAGCACACAAATCATATGAGATCCCATGGCTGGCAAAACACTGTCCACTTATTTAATCCTACAATACTAATATGGATAATAACACTTCATAGTACACAATGATTAGAATGACATCGAAAATATTTGTTATGTACCTTTGGGTAATTAGTCTAGCACTGGCTCAGCTGTGTTCAGCTGTTGCCCAGCACTGGCCTACGTGTGGACCCCATTAACATACTGGGCATTCTTGTTTCTAGATAAAGTAAATAAAATAATTACTTATATAAAAGCTAAAACAAAAAAACAAAACAAAAAAATTATACACAGAATAATTTAAGGCAAAAGGAAACATTATACATAATTAACTAACATTTTACATAGTTATTCCAATGGCAAAATTTAAGTTAATAAAAAAAAAAAAAACAGAAGTGTAATTTGAGTCTGAATTGAATAATTAAAATGCAATTTTAAGAAATTCACATGACTGTTGTAAGTATGAATTACCCATAGATATTCCTTGAAAAATTCTCAATGGAAAAACTTTTTTTTAAATTTAAACTTAACACACAGGATTCTGAAGATGGATGGATGGATGGAACATGCATTTTTTGAAAATCAATTTTGCCCAGCCATGATTTTCAGGCCAAACCCAGTCATTGCTATTAGAGAGGTAGCATTAGTAATACTAAGCCTCTAATCACTGGGAAAATTATAATCAACCTCCAGCATAAAGCTCTATTAATATTTAACAATAATTAAGAATATGTACACATGCCATATCAATTATTTATATCTGAACTGATGCATTGGCCTCCCAGGGGACAGGCTGGGATATGATCACTCAGATACAGACAGGGACAGAGAAACAGAAAGATAAAGAGTGAGAGTGATGCTGGAGCCAGCACTCTCTCTCTCTCTCTCTCTCTCTCTCTCTCTCTCTCTCTCTCTAGCTTCAGACCTCTGGGACCTCCTTTAAAGATGATTCAACATTAATAACAATATCTTTAATGCTCCGACATTAGCGCTTGCAATAATTAATGTATGAATAATCACGATGTAAAAAGCATTATCAATAAATGTATGAATAATGCACATTCATTATGCATGAGTCTGGCCTCAGGGCTGAATTTGGCATTTTTGTTCTTGTCCAATACACAGAGAGAAAGATGCAGCATCCTTGCCTTTGATCAAAACGCTAACTTATATTGCATTCGGGCTGCTGGCCCAGCATTGGCCCACCAGTGGGGTATATGTGGACCCTACAAACATGCGTGTGCCATGTTTAGCTTGCTTTGCGGGGCAGGCTGGGGGAATTAGTATTCTATCTGTTCACAGGAGAGGCTCCATCGAGATTAGTGCTTATCTCAGACTGCTTTCATACTTCACGTAGTGCTCCCTTTGCAGATATCACCAGAGACTGAGCTAATGAAGACACAGCACTGCTCTGCATATGTTCATACATTTAACCTCCCTTCCTCTGATGGAAAAAGCCACATCAGACACATACTGTCAATTTTCAATGCCAGTTTTAGTTTGAATATTGTGTCACGGTCTTGGAAAAACACCTTGGATTTCAGTGCATGTGTCTACTTTAGGTGTATGTGTGTTTGTGTGTGTGTGTCTGTGTGTGTGTGTGTGTGTGTGTGTGTGTGTGTGTGTGTGTGTGTGTGTGTGTGTCTGTGTGTGTTTGTGTGTGTGTGTGTGTGTGTGTGTGAAGGTTAAAAAATCGGTGGCCCACTTTGCCTCGTCAGATTGGACCACATTGAGAGATCAAATTTGGAGGAAGGACATTATCTTGTGCTGACAGTGAGGGATGGCGGGACCAGAGAGGGGTGGACACCGTAATGAGGATGGCGACTGCTTTTAGTGTGGCACCTCTGGCTTGCCTGGGCCTCCCAGGGTAGTGCAATCTCTCAGTGTCAACAGTTCTCTGAAAGCCTGATTCAATTAAGATTAAAGGAGAGCAGAGAGTGGCAGGGGTCAGTTTGATCAGAGCGTTTGGCGCCTCTTTTGTTTTTACTCGTCTTATGATATTTTCTTTGCCTCTCTTTTTTCCCAGGCTAACTATAGGTAAGGTCCTCTCATTATCAGAATGGAGTTGTTCATACAAGCACTATGAGAGGCAGAGTGTGTGTGTTGCATGGTAAGTGTACATAAGTGTGTCAGATAGCCAACAGGGCAACAATATATATATATACATACACACATACACACACACACATGAAAGACTAAATAGACATAACCGAGATTATTCATAACAACTGAATGATGAAAACAACTTCACAATATACACCATTCAAATATTTTGGGGTCTGTTAAGATTTATTTGTATTTTTTTCAAGAAGAAATCGCTTATTCTCACCAAGGCTGCATTTATTTGATCAAATAATAATAATAATAATAATAATAATAATAATAATAATAAATATATAAAAACATTATATTGTGAAATATTACAATTCAAAATAACTGTTTTCTATTTTAATATATTTAAAAAAAAAAAAAAAGTATTCCTGTAACTGCCATGCTGAATTTTCAGCAGACATTACTCTAGTCTTTAGTGTCACAACATCCTTTAGAAATCATCTGATCTACTGATTTGGTGCTCAAGAAACATTTTGTATTATTATCAATGTTAAAATGTTGTGGCTCCTAATATTTTTGTGGAAATCCTTTTGAGTGTTTGATAAATAGAAAGTTCAAAAAAAGAGCGTTTATTAAAAATATACATATTTTATAACATTATAAAGGTATTTAGGATCTCTTTTTATTAATGGAATGTATCCTTGCGGATTACAAGTATTAATATTTAGTGTATAAATATGAATATTTATTATAAAATATGCAATTATATAACATTGCTATTACCATTATATAAGATTTTCTCATGTCACACATTGTCTTCTTGCCTTATTAACACACAGAAATAATAAAGTCAGGTCCTTGAGGCTAAAAGGATCCTGATTTGTGGCCCCCGAGCTTTCCAAAGTTAAGCCCAGCTTTCCTCCATTCCAGGTTCAAGGTTATTAATCTGCCATTAGGAAGAAAACATTAGAGTCCATATGTGTGTGTGCATGCATGTGTTGACTAAACTGTTTTGCCTAACACTGTACACCATCTCAGGTATTTAACTCCATCAGAAACGTTCATTCCTCGGCAGCACTTTATCAGCCTTTAACAGCCTCCAGTTACACACGCTTCAGCAATTAAGGACATTTCATTACCTAATATAGTCAAACACAGTCCTATGACTGAGGGGATAATTTAGTACCTTATACCCAAACTCAGCATGGGATTAGAGGGGAAATATGAGCACAACAAACAATCTTTACTGGCTCCAATATACACCCATCCAGCCAGGGCATAATGCTGTGAACTTTGACCTCTGAAGTGACTCTGCTATGCCCGGGTTAACGTTACACCCTGTTTTACCCCACAGCTGCGCCTCGTTATTACACCCCATAAAAAGCGGGCAGGCATCGAAGGGAAGCTTGGCGGTTTTAAAGTACGAGAGAGAGAGAGGGAGAGAGAGGGAGAAAGACGACACAGAGACTGAGGGGGGTTGGCGACTAAATGCAGACAGAGGCGTTAAGCCATTAAGGACTATTGTTGGACTCAAATGGTCGTCTTATAAGATCTCTGTCAATGGGAAATGGAGCCTAATGACCTGAACAGACTTCAAAGACACACAGACACACTCAATCACAGCCTCGCTTTTACATACTCACACACACACACACACACATAAAATGAAGAGCAAATGGTGTGTCTTTTGGTGCCTGTCCACATTTTCACTGCACCGAAGGAATGCTTGTAGTGTAAAGAGCTAGTAAATGACAACAGCATGTCTATCTGTGCACTAGTTTTGCTTTTGTATACATTAAAGGAAGCTTGTACAAAACACAAATTAGCTGCATAATGTCTTCATGCTTCCAGTAATTAAAATGGAAGTGACTGATTATATTACAAAACTGTAAAAACAATTATTAAAATAATAAAATTAAAAAAAAAAAAATTGCTAAAATCTTTTAAGTTATTTTTTTATCCTCATGAAATGTGCACACAGCACCCCAAATTGACAGAAAAACAAAGAATTGTTGACATTTTTGCACATTTCTTAAAAAAATAAAAACTCAGTATTTAGAAGCCCCTTTTGATCGAATTGAGAGTGAGGAGTCACGTGCCGATGGTGGCAGGATACGCTATCAGTTGCCACGGGCAATGCCTTCAGAACTTCACAGAGGCACGACTAAACATTTCAGAGCGCTTTCATTTTTGCGCATTTATTTTGTCGACGGAACAGATCGAGATGGATCTACGAATTTGAGAAAGAAAAGGAAGAAAGTAAAGCAATGCAAAAACATAAGGCGAAAGAAAGGGGACCTTACTGGAACAAGCTTACACCAAGCGCAAAACAGTGGTGTTTGGAGAAGCTCTCAGGCATCCAAAATATCGACCCATACGAGCTCCCTGCAGCGGCACAGAGACCTGAACAATTTACCTCTGTGCACACATATGGATATTTGGGACTATATATTGTTTATGATGTAAGTCACCTTGCATTCACGCTGTTAATGGCTTTAATCTAACCAGGACATTTACATCTTGCAAATCACACATTTAACTACCCTAGCTAACCCAGAACTGGTTTGTCCATTTTGCAGCCCCCAACAAAAAAACCTGGTACAGTATGTGTCATTGGGCTAAAATCAAATCATAACTAAACATACACAGCTTTAGCCTACATGAAAATATGTTGTAAACGTTCGTATACATTGAACATCTCATTACAATCTAGTGTTTAGGAAACAGTCGCAGTTAATTACTTTGTCATTTTGGTCAAGAAGTGCATTCTAAATGCAATGTAATTACAATACACTAAAACACAAGTGAATAAACTTACTTTGGCCAGTACAACGCTGTTTTCATCACCTGCTGTAGATGCTGTAGATTTTCTTTTTTAATAAATCTGCAAAAAAAGTCAACAATACTGTGTCATTTCAGCCACAGCAGAAAGCCTCGTAACTTTCCAAAGACTTGTGGCTTTTAAACTCCTGCATTGTGTAGTAACTTACACCAAAAACAATATAATTCCCAATGTCCATATGTGTGCATGAGGTAAATGGTCCAGGTCTCTGTGCTGCTGCAGGGAGCTCGTATGGGTCGATATTTTGGATGCTTGAGAGCTTCTCCAAATCCCGCTGTTTCACGCTTGGTGTAACATTAAAAAAACTGTATTCCATTGTTTCTATGTTTTCCATATGCGTCGTGAGAGGTACTGGAGCAGTTTTTAACGCAGCAGTAACTTCCAGGCATGGTAAAACAGTGCAGAATTGCGAGAACCTCATCTAATATAGAGCTAACAACACATGTAAACAATCCTGTTTCGCCGCCGGTATCCTGCTAACATGGCGGAGACTGTGATTTCGAGGGAAGGGCTTTGTGCTATGACGACAACTCCTCATTCTCAATACAACCATGAGTCTTTTTGGGAAAAATGCAACAAGTTTTCCACACCTGGATTGTGGGATCCTCTGCCATTCCTCCGTGCAGGTCCTCTCCAGTTTTGTCAGGTTGGATGGTAAACATTGGTGCACAGCCATTTTCAGGTCTCTCCAGAGATGCTCAATTGGGTTTAAGTCAGGGCTCTGGCTGGGCCATTCAAGAACATTCACGGAGTTGTTGTGAAGCCACTCTTTAGTTATTTTATCTGTGTGCTTAAGGTAATTGTCTTGTTGGAAGGTGAACTTTTGGCCCAGTCTGAGGTCCTGAGCACTCTGGAGGAGGTTTTCGTCCAGGATATCCCTGTACTTGGCCGCGTTCATCTTTCTCTCTATTGCAACCAGCAAACACCCCCACAGCATGATTCTGCCACCAGCATGCTTCACTGTTGGGACTGTATTGGACAGGTGATGAGCAGTGCCTGGTTTCTCCACACATACCACTTAGAATTAAGGCCAAAAAGTTCTATCTTGGTCTCATCAGACCAGAGAGTCCTTCGGGTGTTTTTTAGCAAACTCCATGGGGGCTTTCATGTGTCTTGCACTGCGGAGAGGCTTCTGTCGGGCCACTCTGCCATAAAGTCCCGACTGGTGGAGAGCTGCATTGATGGTTGACTTTCTACAACTTTCTCCCACCTCCCGACTGCATCTCTGGAGCTCAGCCACAGTGATCTTTAGGTTCTTCTTTACCTCTCTCACCAAGGCTCTTCTCCCCCGACAGCTCAGTTTGGCTGGACAGCCAGCTTTAGGAAGGGTTCTGGTCATCTCAAACGTCTTCCATTTAAGGATTATGGAGGCCACTGTGCTCTTAGGAACCTTAAAAGCAGCAGTTTTTTTTTTGTAACCTTGGCCAGATCTGTGCCTTGTCTCTGAGCTCTTCAGGCAGTTCCTTTGACCTCATGGTTCTCATTTGCTCTGACATGCACTGTGAGCTGGAAGGTCTTATAAAGACAGGTGTGTGGCTTTCCTTATCAAGTCCAATCAGTATAATCAAACACAGCTGGACTCAGATGAAGGTGTAGAACCATCTCAAGGATGATCATAAGAAATGGACAGCACCTGAGTTAAATATATGAGTGTCACAGCAAAGGGTCTGAATACTTAGGACCATGTGATATTTCAGTTTTTCTTTTTTAATAAATCTGCAAAAATGTCAACAACATTGGGTGTTTACATTACATTACAGTACATTATTGAGGGAAAAAAATAACTTAAATGATTTTAGCAAATGGCTGCAATACAAAAAAAGAGTGAAAAATTTAAGGGTGGTTGAATACTTTCCATACCCACTGTATTATATATAATAATCTAGTTTAAAATGCATGTTTGTTTTTTTTTTTTCTTTAAAATATTTGAAAAAAACTTTATAGCCTTTTCAACAACAACAACAAAGTGAAATCAGGTCAAGTTAAGTCAAGTCCATTCTTCCAGATGTACAGTACATGCATACAGAGAACTGAAATTGCGTTACTCTCAGACCCTTGGTGCAAACAGATAACACTTACAATAGAACATTTAATAGAGATAAAATATAAAGTACAACTATACAAATATACAAATAGTTCATGTAAAAAGAAAGATAAGTAAAGCAGCACAAAGCAAAGGGGTGGATTGTCGTGCTATACGTAACCAAGATGTTACTCCTCCTTTCTTTGCATGAACATTTGGGCGGCATTATGCAAATCTTCCAATACAGTGAATGCAAAAGTTTAGTGTAAATATTTATTTTAAAACAAAAATATTTATACATGCAATGATCATTCACAATAACACAAAAAGTAACATGCATTAATAAAATAAACAATGTTAATAACAACAACAACAACAAAAAACACCACCGACCATCATTCTGTCCAAAATTAGAGATGAAACCCTTCAACAAGAGCATACCCTGAACCCGTCAGACTGTGCATACATCACACACATACACACACGCCTTTTTGTATGATTGGATGGCTATAAGAGAGAAAAAGAGGAAGGGAGAGACAGTGTGTGCTGGATATGTTTGTTTCCCTGTTGTGGGCAATTTCTTGGCAAGGTTACCCGATACGCCTCCCTGGCAAGCGCAAAAACCAAAACCCACAGTAGGTACCCAACATTTGCAAGAAGCTCTTTGATTAGAACAAAGCAAAGAAGCAAAATGGCAAAAGGGAATAAGCACTCATTTTGGTCTCTAAACCCCTTTCATTACCCACTCACGTTTGCTTTAGGCGAGTTACCCAGGATGCTCAGCAGGACAAGGAGGAAAGACTCCCTGTAAGCTGGGCTCTTTTCTCCCTGCTTGCTTTTATCAACTCTAATTTCCCTCACCGCTCAGCCGCCAATTCCTGCCCCAGATTTTACATTGATCAAGTCTCTCTATCTCTCTCTCTTCTCTCTCTCTCTCTCTGTAATTATATCCTCCCTGTTTAATACAGACTAGCTGTTAAACAAACAATTGATCCCCACTTAACACATGTACCCACGTTGACTAACACATTTTGCCAATTCGCCACAGGCAAGAGAGGCAGAGAAGAGTGAGGTTGAGAGAGAGATATGTCATCTTATACAAGAAAGAAAGGAAAAAATATATGCCAAATAGGTAGAAGAGAGGAGGACGTGTATTGCCATGTGGCTCAGACAAGTGGAAGGTGCCTTCTCAGGCAGAGCTATATTCAGACATTTTATGAGCTTTAAATTGAAGCATTAACAGCTGTTAATGGGAACATTATGTGTGAGTTTAGCATCAGTTAGTCTGTGTTGGGGTGTTGTCATTCTTGCCAGTGTGTGTGTGTGTGTGTGTGTGTGTGAGAGAGGGTAATGTAAAAGTCTTGTTTGCCTTTTTGAACTTCCCAGTGCACTCTGGGTTCAGGAGGAAAAACCCAGACCTGACAAAAAGACCTTAACTTACCTGAGATTTTACTGAAGGCATAACAATCGATCACTGAAGCCCCACACACCCCCTAAACATTGAGTGTGTAAACACACTTATGATGGGATGCATTTTTATGTTTTTTTAGGTGGTGTTACAATAACAAATCAAGAGGCAATAATAATAATTAGTTTTACATTGTGATTATAATTAGATTTACAGTGTTTAATTTACATTTCTAAATGGCCATGTCATCCCCTAAAAAATAAATAATAATATAAAATTAAAAAAATAAATCTACCATATGACCATATGACTCCTGTGCTATATTAAAAGTCGTCTGAAGATGTACAATAAATTTGTGTTAGAAACAGATTTAAATTTAATAATTTATTATTCATCTTTCCCTACTCCAAAACTCTGAAATCTTATTACAGTCAAACATTGAGTGTTCACACCATCATCAAAAACATGAGCAATACAGCATGAATATGCAGAGTGAAGAATATGTTTTTAAAGCTGCAATAAAGGGTGAGCTTATCATGAATAGCAAGTTTGCCCTGATTCTCACTCAAATACATTGTTTTACTTGACAACCTATGAACCCCTATTGCATGGAAAAGAGCTGCATGATGATAAAACAGAAAAAGATTTAGTATGACAAGAGTGTGAGTAAATGAGACTTTAATTAAAAGAAATTAAAGTTGCAACCGATCTTTTCTTCCATATTGTGGCGCACATTCCAGTGAAACAAATGATAAAAACAAATTATTGTTATTATTATTATTATTATTATTATTATTATTAAATAAATAACAGAGGGGAGGGACTTGGTTCTTTGGGAATGTGAACAAATGATTGTTCTCAAGAAAATAAATAACACAATTTGAAAATCAGGTGAATTTTCACTAACTTTAATTTGACTGTTTTGCTAACACCTGACCACACACTCTCTCCATATCCTCCAAAGACATGCCAGCTAACCCAGTATTAGCAAACATGCTAAAAGAGTAACATGCAGAGAATGTTTCTGATGAGCTGATTTCTGACTGGGTTCTCAACTTACTTTTTCTACTTTTCTGTTTATAGAGCCTTGGGCTGTCACAGGGACAGGTCTGACAGGTAGTAGGAACATGTTTTTATGAGGTATTCTAACGAAAAACGAATGTACAACAGCTTCAACTCTGTGTTTTATTCTGGTATTTAATCTGCACTGTTTGTTAGTAGAGGCCTGCATCTCTTTCTTTATTTCTTTTTATCTATGTCACACTCTCTCTTTTCCTATTTCTCTTTCTCTCTTTAACTCTCTGCAGTAAGACAGCTTAAGCTCACTCTAATTAGGGGACATCTGTTTCTATTCCTGCTGACTGCTTTAACAAATATCCTCATATTCATAACAGCTCATACCTAATGACTTACACAGCCCAGGGCAAATCTCATACCTGCAAAAAGATCAAACACCTAGCCTAAAAGCACACATGCACACAAACACCCAAATCAGTACAGACTCACACTCTCTCACACACACAGGTACACTTCCCTGCCAAGTACAACTACCAGAGCTTCAGAAGACAAACAGCAGATGACACTTGTGAATCTTGCAGAACTGAAGTGAGGTTAGTTTGAAATCTGTGACAGTAATTTGCAGCTTATTGAAATA
>NC_068408.1:190307-205307 GCF_023724105.1 Carassius gibelio | reverse complement strand
ACAATTACACACCACCGAAAGCTTTCCCTCTCTCTTTATCCCTCCCTTCTTCTCTCGCCCTCTGACTGTTCTGTTGTGACTGGCTACCATCAAAAACAGATCTACTAATATGGTGGTGTTCTGTCACATCAGTGTTTTTAACACAACCCCAACCATCAACAGCAAAAACACCCACAATAAAAACCCACTGAATCCACAAAAACAATGAAGGTACATAACAAAATTCACTGTTCTTCATGATGCTCACAGTTCAAAATATTTTTTAAAGACCACCATGTCATATATTCTTTTCAAACAAAACAGCTAAAGTTACATAAGCTAATGTTTATTGCTCCTCTCAGTGTGGCGGTGTTGATGCAAGTTCTCTCTTAGGATTTTTATTACAATGTCTTCACGTTTCTGTATTATTATAAGATCTTACTTAAGCAATAAGGTATGAACAGCAATGTTATATTATGGATATAATCATGACTAAAGGGCATTTTTAGGGATGACCTAACTATATTTACAAAAAAGCACATACTTTTATCCATTATGCATCCTTTTTACAAAATTGTCTAAAAAAGAGAGCTATTTTGAAGAAAGTTGATAATGCTTATTCTTGCGTTGTGAGGACAAATAACAATGAAACTATTAGTTTTATAGCCTTTAAATCTTACTAAAAGTCTTTTTTTTGTATTGCATCAAGATTAATAATGCACATTTCATCATCACTTGTGTCTCTCATTGAAAGCTCACTAGCCTAAATCAGTTGCCTAATAATACATACAGTTCACTAAAAGCATTCTGGGATTAATTCATTACAGACAACGATTATTATGAAATGGCAATATGACTGAAAACTGAGGGTATTCAGATCTTTCCGCTTCCCTGTGGAATCTGCAGAGGCTAAAGTTATAAAAAAACACAGTGAACTAGTGTAATCACAATAACACATCCTTTTCTCTGAAGCTGACATACATACACTCAAAAAAGTATTTCCTCTTGTCCTGGATCTGTGTACTGCTCACTCCATCTACATGACTTTCATGAATTATTCACACTGGGATTTCATACACTAAATGCATGTATTAATTTAATTTACCATAAACAAAAACAAAAGGCTAACAACACTTGGAAGTGTAGCACAAAAATTCAGCCTTTGAAAACTTGCAATTGGAGCCACTGGGGATTAGATAAGATCACACATCAGCCGTAGAAGTGCTTTCATTATGCCCAAATTCCTAAATTAAATAATGTTTTGTTTCAATTATTTAACTACTTGTACATCAACATGGTTGCAAACAAGTGAAATTGTCTAAATTGAATAGTGACAGAAAACAACTGACAGCTGATTGGCAGAACGTGCCACACCACATTTTACCTTCAACCCTTCTCAGCTGTAATGATTACAGTCATGTTTTACACCTCACTGGGTTTGGCCTAGAAGTGTTTATATGATGCTATGTGTGAGTGTATGTGGGTGTGAGGTTGAGGTGTCCGCCCTTCTCTGACTGTGTCATTAGCATTAGCTTCTGATCTCTCCACACAGAGCCAATGCCTGACATCTGAATCCTCTGTGAGAACTGAGACTCCCCTCACCTGCCCTCCCCATCTCCTCTCCCTCTCTCAGCTCCCTGTTGTTCCTGCGTGATCCTCCACTCGTGTATATGATTAGATTTGGGTTTAACAGAAATCTGTAATTACACAGCCATTGTGTTCAAACTAAGCCAAGGAATGGCAACAGTGGAGGCACAACCACAGTGGAGGTACTGCAGGTACTCTGTTGGAGGGTGAGCTGGGAGCCAGACAGGTCGAATCTGAGATGTTTTAGCTGGAAATGGAGGGCAGTGTTCTGGGTCTGAGTACTTTGAACCCCTGCCTGATGTCTGAAGGCAATGGTAACAGTGCTTAAAAAAAAAAAATTGCACAAAGGCAGGAAGGGAAACACATAGGTGGCCAATTTTGCATGGCACCTTAAATGCTGTTGTTAGTCCAAAGTGCCATCTGCATGGTGTGTGTTTGTATACATGGCCTCAGGCAGTGGTTGGTTTTGCACAATAATAAAGATGTGGGTGTGATGCAAATCTATAGCACAGGCACACACAAAGAACAGCACACAGGATTCCACCTAAGTGGGATTTTGAAAAGTAACCTGCATTTTGTGCAGGTTTTCACAATTCATAACTTCAAAAACTGTAGCTCTACCACAGTATACATTAGATATGGTATCAGATCAATTTATATTCATTATTTTATTTTTTGTTGTTGCTGTATGGGTAAGAATCTATTTATATTTTATATAATCATTTCTTATTCAAGTCAAGTTCATGAATTAAGTGCATGTGCATTTCAGGGCACTTATTAAATATTGTATTTAATAATACCGAAGCAATTTTATTTCAATGTGTTACCTTTTTGTTGTTTAGTAATTGTATATTCTTAAAATTTTGCAGAAATGTCTGCAATAGGCTGTTTAATGGCATGTACAATTGTGACAACTTACCCCTCACAGAAATATGTCCAAATATTGGGGCTGAAAGTTCAATTTGTTTAATGAACTGGATCCTTTTCCTCTGCAATAAGTTCCATATTCACATTCAACAGTAATTATATGGTGTTTCATGGAATATACAAAGGAAAAAATGCCAAGGTACCCCATTCAAAATACATCAATGACATTACATGAATATGTTTTAAAGGAATTAATGGGGTCATATGATGCAATTCAAATTTGTCCTTTCTCTTTGGACTGTTACAAGCTCTTGGTGCATAAAGAAAATCTGTAAAGTTGCAAAGTCTCAAATCCAAAGAGATGTTCTTTATAAAAGTTAAGATTCAACCAAGATCCCTAAGATGGCTCATTATAACACATCCCCACGTGTCTATGTCACGATGTGGGAAGATTTGCATAACGGCGCCCAAATGTTAACCCAAAGAAAGAAGGCATAACCTTTATTTTTGCTGTAGTATTGTTGTTGCCGCACCGCCATGTTGTGGAGATGCTGTCTTTCATTGTTAAATCGAAACTACTTATTTTAGCCTTCCAAAAGAGGACACGACTAGAAATCAGTGGTTAAATTGTATTTACAAAACTGTTCCAGAACAGTTTGGTTTGACCCAAATATTCAGATGTGTGCAACAAATTTTAGGGAGGACTGTTTCCTAAACTACTGGATGTTCTGACTCATAGACTGTAATTAAGTTTTTATTTTATATTTAAAGAATTTGCCACTGCTGATTCAAATGCAAGGCTTGTTGTTTGTCCTTACAAATGCAATCATGGTTTTATGTTTACACCACGTGATGCAACAAATGCTTCAACAAATGGTGAGGGGTGTAACATTTCTGTCACACACTTGAGGTTTTCGGCAAATCACAGTGTACTGGATAGCTGGCCAATCACAAAACACCTTGCTTCTCAGAACGATGATCTTTGTAAAATGTGATGCGTTTCAGATAGGTGGAGCATAGAGGAGAAACAATAATGTACAGTATGTGGAAAATAATGTTTTTTTTTTTGTTTTTTGTTTTTTACTTAAACCATATACACCAAATACACAAAATAATGTTATTTTTAGCAACATCATATAACCCCTTTGAAGGCACAATATTTAAGATTTTTTGATTAAAATATCCAAAAACCACTAGAACAGTGTTATATTTTTTGCTCTCTTGTGTACTCAGATTATCCCAAATGTTTCGAAGAATGTTTAAATCTAGAAAAATAAGCAATTTTAACTAGTGATACAGACCATGTCCATACGTAGTGTCATTGTGTCACCTGCCAATGATGTCATAACCCACTAAATTTTTTTGTTTTGTTTTGTAGAAAACATATGGAAACCCCAAAGACGCTCTCTTAAACTCTGCAGACCCGGTACCGGGTCCTAAAATAGTATTCAAATTGTTTGTATTGCATTTGCAACGCACAAAGAATACCATTAATTGGGGTTTTATGATACATAAAGTAGTCAAATTAAGCTAAGAAATATATTCCCCCCCCCCCCATAAATTTCCGTCTAACGATTGCGAATAATTTTTCAGAAGAATGTGTATTTAAAATATTTTTCACAAAACAGTCAAGTCATATATCACAAGAAAGCTCTCATTCTCAGGAATCTGATGATGTAGATCATTTTATTGTGTGACAATCACAGATCGAATGATCTTCAACAGAATCACGATGTAACATTTCTCACCTCATTGCAAATTATTGTTTATCCATCTTAGCACCGCTAAACAGCCACACATACCTATATACTCGATATAATCTTTTAGATTAGAATCTCTTCTTTCAAACAAGACCATTTTTTCGTTTCTGCGTGCTTCCATTGCTGAGATATAAAGCGTTTTGTACAAGTGCGCAAAAGAGATCCAAGAGCTGTATGATTGACAAGATCTCTAACTCATATTGATGCGTCTAAAAGCCTTTCTTCTGCTATAGACATCTGATCTCTTTTGTGAAGCGCTATTAGTCCTAATAGCTGCCATTCACAAGTCGTTCCCTCCAATCGAAGGTGTGAATTCAGCACCAGCGGGAGGGACAGGAACTGGACAGCGACTGCCCAGTCCTTTCCGCCGGTGTGACGCCAGAGAAGCGCTGGTCTCTGGGAAATTGAGTTTTTGGCTGCTTCTAAACAAAGACCACGCGAGGCGAAACTACAAGCGGCCGAATCTCCGGATTTATAATGCATAATATTCATAAAACAAGTTATGGGTGGCCACCTTCGCCGTGGAGAGGTCAGGAAAGCATATACGCGTACTACTTGCCTTTTATACATATGATTCTTTAATCTGAGGCCTGGAAGCTCCGCTAGCAATAAGCTAATCTGTTTATTTTCAATATCGTACAGTATTTGACCGCATCTCAGTGAAGGTACAGTAAACAGTACAGTACTGGGGGAATAAACATAAATTAGTTTGTTGATGCTCCGAAGTTCGCATACAAGCTTCGGGGAGCGTGTTAGCGCTGAATCAGAATCAAAACAAACAGACACGCTGATAAAACATCAAAATATTAAATATGAATGAGACAGGCGAGGTCTCCCAATCTTTACACGATGCAGAATAGACATAAATGAAATGATATGAAGCTGGAGATTGTGGATTCTATTTTAGATTTTGATAGACCAGATATTTTTTATAATTTTATGCATGTTGCTATTGTGTAATTTGACTTATTCTCTTTCAAAGACTGTTCAGAAAACACACACACAAAAAAGCACATTGTATTGAGATGGTTCATCATATGTGAAACAAGATAAATAATACTATTTGTCACAAACAGAAGCTTTTTATGTAACTTCTGAGTGTTTTCTGTAAAATAATATACAGAGATCACATTATTCCATACTGCAAGTGTGCAAAAGATGACTTCATACTTATTTAGACTAAAATTGTATACAAAAATGGTATTATTCCTTCCTTCAGTTGGAATAGAATAACTTTAGCATAGATTAGGATAGAAAGAAATTTCTTTATTTCCTCTACTAGCTGACAAATGTTAGAAAAAAATGACATTGGTCTGAAGTTGCTAGGCCTTTCCTTGCCTGAGCTATTCTATTTCAAACTTCAGGTTACACAAATAAAATAAAAAAGCGCCTTGTTTTTTTCCCTATTTATTATAACACAGACAGCATATATTGTAATTTTTATCAATTTCAACAGTGTTTTATGTAATTTCAAAGGGTTTCCTTTGAAATTATACCAAACTTTCTGAGCTTACACTGTAGCATTAGTATAGGCAGGCATTCAAAATTAGGTAGGAAAATGAAAAACGGAAATCCCCAAAATAGCATTTGTGCTTAAGAGGATTATTAATATGTTTTGCGTTTTAATAGATCGGTGACGACCACATAGAGTAGCATTATAACAGAACTTTCAAATGTATCTAGTATGATGAAACAGCACTGCTTTTTTTTCCCCCCACATACACACGACCGGAAGGAGCAGAAGCGATTGACTGTTGCATAATAAAAGCTCCACTGCTTTCAAGCCACGTGACACGCTCATTCAGCGGCCTTGTTACGCTTTGACGGCATTCAGCCTAACACAGCTTCATTCTACTACATTAATAAATCATTAGCTCATCCATGAACATGATTTCTGCCCAAGTCCTGTCAGATTGCATCAGCTGTGGGGATGAAGACAACAACTCCCATGATTCCACACTCCTACGCTACTCTACGCTACTAAATTACTTTTTCTTTGTTTATTCTGAACACGCGCCCTCTCGAGGTGAAAAATTACATATTGTGCCTTTAAGGATCAGACGTTTAGGATAGTACTGAAAGGGCTAAACTGAGCCTCATCTGTTTCAGAAATGATTTTTGACCTATATACCCTTGTGGTGCCCAAAATGACTCGGTTAACACCTTAAGAGGCAAAGTCCCCTCTAGAGTGTGAGTGTGTGCGGCGTCCACACAGGAGACTGACCCCTTTAGCCTTTTTCCTTGTTCAGTTTACTGTGTGGATCAGTCTGTAACAAGCCCAATCGCTCCCCCTCACACACACATACTCACACACACCTTCCCTGACAGTTTCATTTCCAATTTCTTTACTCATTATGAAGACACAATGGGAAACAGCAGCAGTCTGTGCCAATACTACTATATATAAATAATGCTCGGTCAATGCTTTTACTCCTCTTCTCTCTCTCTCTCTCTCTCATTTGCGAGGACAGCCTTGCAGCTGCTCTTCTGCTCAGTGCACTGAAGGTGACAGATATGATAAGGAAAGGAAAAAAGAAAAAAAGGGTGAGATGAGAAGTTTAAAAATGAAAAAGCTAAAGGCTGGAAGTCTGCAGTCATAACACCTGTCTTCCTTCTCTCTCTACAGCCACTCTACACTGACCAGTCCAACTGTTCTGAGACTTCAGGCCATCTGCTGTTAAACACACACACGCAAACACACAGCGGAGCATAGCAATTAATGTAAAATTGCTCCATTGAGAGACACTCCAGAGATATTATTATCCGATTAATAATTACCTAATGAGTTTATAATAGGCATTTGACTGGTACTAAATGAATTAGATCTGCAGGTGAATCTGGTCCATTTGGGTTTTACTCTTTCATCGTGAATTATTAACAATTTATCGTTAGCATTAGCTCTTTAAACAGCACATTCATTCATTACTGGGGATTCACTTTCCAGAAACCATCAGGGATATTTCCTTACACACCCACCTACCCACCAACCCAGATTTGTACTCGCAAGCATGCTAATATACGCACACTAATGGATGTTTTAGGTGACATTTGCAAGGGCTTTCACAACACACCAGAAGAGCAAAAAGACAGAGAAACACAGTCTTCCAACACTGAGACACCCAGCACAAGGCAGGTAATGGCAACCATTTAGCCAGAATTAGCTGGCAAATTGACTAGGCTTTTACATGTAGCTGTATATTACCCAAGGGGCATTGTAAGGTTTTGAGAAGCCCTGGGCTAAAACTGACCATGGGCTGCACCATGGATATCATGCCAGCCTAAAAGTGCTCAGGTCCCAGAGGGGATTGAGGGAATGTAGAGGACTCAAATGGAGGGGCAAATGGAGACACAACTTTGTACAGTGTCATTGAATATGTGCTTTTTAAAGGTACAGTTTACCCAGAGCCATATAGAGAGAGAGTTGCGACAACGGAAGTTCGAAATGTTTAGTTGTCACGTGATTCGTGTAGACTTCAAATAGTTCCAGGAAGTGCGTTGGCGGCCATTCAAACTGATAAGAGTAGAGTGACAGAACTGCGATTTCTGGTAATAAGGAGTCAATAAATGCATTTATTTTATATGTTTATACAACACACTGACATATGTATGAAGCATGAGTATGTAGTTACAGCGATGTTGCTTTTAAAATATCAAATCGGGTAATATTTGAGGATTAGTGTTCAATTACCGTTATTTTAAAAACGTATTTCAGGCTAACGTTAAGTTTTATAAACACGGGTTACTGTTGCCTTTTTACGTTACATATTGTCCATTTTTTCACTGATCTAATGTTAACTCATGTCATATTGATGACTTTCAGGTAGTACAGAGACAGGCTGGTGACAGGTGATTTTCAGCTGGGACCGCACTATGGGTCAATTAACTGTTACCAGCAGTAATTAGCATGTTAAATAAATGTAAAATGAAGCTTACTGTTTATAATTCTTACAATTACATATAGTAATATAATTATGTATTATAAATAATATACCTATTATATCTAGTATAATTATTACAATACTTATTCATGTATACAATATATTCAGGTTTAAAACAACTTAAGCATACTCGTATATAAACATGTACACTGCCATTCAAAAGTAATGATGCTGAAAATTCAGGTTGGCATCACAGGAGTATATTCCATTTTAAAACAGAAAACAGTTATTTTAAGTTGTAATTATACAATTAACTATTTACAGCAATTCATGAATACATTTCTAATAAATTTAATAGCATGACAAGCATTTTGTATGTGTCCTTTCTTTAATGTTGTCCTTGCATAGTCTCCACCATGGTTTACTGTGCTGCATGGGGATGCTCCACTCAGTCAGAGAAAGGTGTGCGAATGTATGGCTTCCCCGCTGACATAGAGAGGAGAAAATAATGGTTGGCTCAAGTCAGCAGGAGCAATCTAAATACAAATAAAAATTACAACAACAAAAAATTGTTAGGTAATTATACTTAACATTTATTTGCACTTTTTTACATTGACAATGTTTTACTAGAAATAAGGAACAAGCAAAGCCTTGCAAAACCCAGGGAGCTGAGACTCATGGTGAGACATTGCAGGGAGTCATCAGTGTTACCTATAACTGTGCATTTAACCACCATGTGATATGTACTGTATGTGGGTAGACAAAAAAAAAGGTGTGTGTGGAAACTAAACTGAAGTCAGTATGCAGACAAATTGCGGCAAAGCAATTTGTCATGACCAAAAAATTCAAGAGTAGGCTGAGACCAGATGCTATTCCCACAATCTTTGTACATCGTCCTGTGGTCAAAAAGAGGAGGGCCCTGCTCCACGATGCACCCCTAGACCTGTGAACATACAAGAAATGGCTACTGATTACAGCTATGTTATTTCAGGTGATTCATATATAATAAGTACAAACTCGTACTAGTTGAAGTAAAGTGATGTGATATTTTCAATATTTAACATTAGCAAAACCATGTATTCTACCTCTATCAGTTTCAAAGGTTGAGGAAAAAAGAACGAGGACACTCAGAGAAGGTAAAGTGAGAGTGAAGAAAAAGGACATGGCTAGAGAGGAGAGACAGGGACAGGTGACACTGCCCAGTCAACCAGCAGCAAGTCAGTCAGCAGCCAGTCAGCATTCCTGTGAACCATCAGCCAGTTACCTGGGTCTATTAAAAAAATTTAAGAGACAAGAAAAAAAAAATAAAGATCAAGCAATGCAAAGGCAGCACTAAGAAAAATAATGAAAATTCAGCTATCAAAAAAAAAAAGGTCCCCTCAGCTCTCCTGACCTGCATCCTCACTGATGCTCCATCACAGAACAGTGCAGTGGCACCACTAATCCTCCACCCACCAGAACCCACAGAATGTTACAGTATGTTACTTTTATACACTAACAAGTTTAAGTATATAATACAGTATTATTATATAATATAGACAGGTAATAGTAAATGAATCACAATGACTAAAAACACTCCACCCATGTTTTTGCAAACTCAATTCACTCTAAATGTATATCAATAGGGTGCATTTTATTATTAAGTGATTTAATACGTGTAATAAGGAACAAACTTTATAACCTCATTTTTACCACTTCCACTCACCGCTGTCACACGTTATATTGAACTAACGTAATAGGCTATGTAACGTTAGCTAACTTTCCCCACCCTGCAAAAAAATGTTTATACTCCTTTTTTTCTAATTGCAAACACGATGGATGAAACTGAATTATGAGAACAGATTTTACAATTATTAGGGTGTTCGTTACTAACTTTATTCAGCTCCAGTCCTAGCCTAATCTGTTAGTTATCTGATAACAAACCTTAAATCTACTCATTTAATGAGTGATTATCTGCTAGAAGGTTTTAATTTGCAATTTATTGTTATTAAGATGTACTGATAATATTCAATCTTATTATTTAAACGTCTTACCTGTTAAAAGTGCGTCGCAAACGGTTTGTTCTGCTGCATCTCTATGGCGCGGCATAGGTTTGCTGCTACTTCCGGGAACTATTGAGAGGCTCCACGAGCCGCCATTGCTGTAAAAAAAGCGTTCCATTGGAGTCAATGGAGTTGTCGCAACTCTCACTCTATATGGCTCTGAGTTTACCCAGGAATAAAAAAAAATATATATTTTAATCTACTCATACTCAATACTTGATACAAACCTAAATGCTGTATAAGATAGCTTTGTGTAGTTAAAAGACCTTAAATTAAAGGGCAGTTTACTTAAAAATGAAAAAGGCTTTCATAATTTACTCAGTCTTATGTCGTAACAAAACTCTCTTGTTCCACAGAAGAAAAACAGTCACACTGGTTTAGAACAACATGAGGATGAGTTGATTGTTTTCATTTTTGGGTGAACCATCGCTTTCAGTCAATATTTACTGATAATCTTCCCCTCTGGTGATAAAGAGTGAAAAATGAGAGCTTCACTGGAAACAGAGCTTTTGAATGGCTTCAAAAAACTTTATTACATTTTGGTAATTGTTTGTTTATTACTGACAGCTACGGTCACTCCACAAAACTAAATCAAATTACTTCATTTGTGACTTAGGCCCCGTCCACACGGAGACGCATTTCTGTGAATACGCACAAATTTTATATCGGATAGACATTTCGTCTACACGGATCCGGCGTTTTCATTAGTTTTCGTCTGGACGGCTAATCTGTATATTTTCTGAAACGATGACGTCATCAGCCCACGTCTCCCCCCTAGTCAGACACCTCTACGTCCCGTAACAGTAACAAAAACATGAACAAACACTGAACGATTGTCTTTTTATTAACTAACATTAACACTGATTAAAATATGAATTGTTCAAGGTTTATGAGCATAGTCCAAGTCTTCTTCTCTGTTTTTAGTGTATCTCTGTGGCAGAATTACAGCGCCACATACTGGTCTGGCATGTATTCTACATCATTATGCGGTTTCGTGTGGACGCGGATATTTCTTGAGACGAGGAAAAAAAGATCGGATTGGGGTAAGCTCCGTCTCCGTGTGGACGGGGCCTAAATGACGCTTAAATAACAAGTCCTTTGAGATGAGCTATTCCTGTAAATGGCAGTATTTGATTAATTAATATCTCTACGAATCACGTGAAGGTAATTTATCTGCGTTTAGAGATTGCACTTTAAATTGAGCTACAAACATTTCTGATCTTCCTAGCGATAAGGGAACTCCCTCTGAAAATAGATGTGCTTTCTAATACATAAACAAAAAAGCAACAAGACTAAGAAAGTAACCATGCAGAGGTGGGGTCTTGTTACAAAGGCAGAGCAGAGCCAGAATTAACAGCTCTTAGCTGGCGACAGTGTGACATTCAACTCTAACATATGCTCTTAACAGTCGTCAACACCAGATTCCATAAAAACCCTGCCACATTTGCACCAGCACACACATGGACACACACCTTCACCTTAACTCACTCACCTCAGCGGCTTTCAATCATGTGTCAGGGCATAGCATATGGAACAGTGACAAATAGACAGTGGATCGTTGAATGCGACCTCTCACCTTCAGTAGTGGCCTGAAGCTTGTGGGATGTCAGACCTGTAAATACAGACATCAAGTGAATGGCGTTCAGGCCTTGATTTATAGAGTGCAATTATTCAGCACATCTCTTTCATATTACCTGTGCCAGATCACTGTTAACAAACGTGTAAATCAAACAGTGTGGCAAACTACTTGTAAGAAGTGTGTGTGTGTGTGTGTGTGTGTGCTCCTTTATCTCTGGGTGTCCTGGTTGATGGCACAGCCAGGTTTGATGAGTTGCTCTCTGAGTGATCGTAAATAAAGATGGGGGACAAGAGCTCCCAGGGCGCCGACCTCTCCTGTCACAACTTTCACCACACACAGAGCAACTGATACATCCTCCACCTCTCTTCCGAGAGCCCACATATTTTTCATTGCACATTGGAAATCAATAAAGAGCAAATTATTTATGGAAAATATACTCTGTGCTGAATTATTGTCAGTGCAGTGCTCGGGGGATACGGGAGCGGGGTTACCTTCCAAAATACACAATCACAATATATATATATAGAAATATTGGGGGATGGTGCATTTGTTTAATGTTGCCGTTTCTGAGGCTTATTTACATTGAAAAGAAAGATTTTATGAAAAATTAGAAAGTACTAAGTGTTTGAAGGCTGTTTTATTATTTTACACCTTCTGTAAGAGGACTGAAGTCTGCGTAAGTGTCTTCTTCAGTGGCAAGACTGAGTTTGTGCTTCAATAGAGGGAAGAGGGGTCTTTGACAAGGTGATTTACTACAGGCACTTCGCAGGACACCAACTCCCACTAGCAGTGGCACAGTCGTCACATCAGCTTTTCTGTTCTCCCTCCTCTTTCTCTGACAGACAGCAGGCATACCTCTTCTGGAATGTTCTCTTACAATAACATTTATCATCTGAGCACATTATAAATCACTCTAGCTAAATTGGATGTGATAAGCACAGCAGTGACAGCACAACATCCCCCTCCTCTCTGCCTTAGATCAGAGGCATCCGCACTGGAAAGACCACTAGGCCTGTCAGGGTCTCATTCTGAACCTCTGAAACTTATTTTTGGGTGAGGTGATGGGTGTTCTGTCTGTGTTAGTAAGAACTATATATATATATATATATATATATATATATATATATATATATATATATACATACATACACACAAACTGAATTTTGGCAGCCATTACTGCAGTCACGTGATCCTTTAAAATCATTCTAATATTCTAATACAATGCTAAGAAAGAAAGAAAGAAGGAAAGAAAGAAAGAAAAATAATTTCCTAATTATTATTATTGTTTCTGACATTTTTTAGGATTTTTTGATCCATAGAAAGTTCAAAACAAAAATTTGAAATGAAGTATTCAAAATGACTTTATTGTCATTTTAGAGCAAATTGACAAATCCTAGTTAAACAAAACTTATACTTCTTTAAAAAGACAATGTAGATTTAATTACTAAAAATAAATTAGGAGGCGGTACAAAATGTATCTAGCATCAAACACAATGCCAAAGTAATAGAAAGGCAGTTTGTATTAACCTATGATTTCCTGTCTCATATACAGCATATTAACAGCTTCATCTATAGTTATTGGAGTACTAGAGATTATGAAAAATTAGAGATGCAGGACATATTGGTACCATATTGACTTTGGGTGTGAATTTGTGATTTTCTTAACCATTTTATTAGAAATTGGATATTTTAATATATGTGCTAATGTTTTACTTTGAAATTATTTTCCTGTAATCTAATGCTCACTTAAAATGTATATTTAAAAACATTTAATAACTAAATTAAATATTTATCAAATCTAGAAATGTAGCCAATTTTTACATTTAAAATAAAATGTGTTATTTTTTTTTATCTTTGATTTATCATCGTGTTTATTTACACTAAGCTCAAATAACTTTAGACAACATATAAAATAATAACTGGATTCCATCAGTATTGGCCAAAATGTTAATATCAGTGTATCTCTAGAAAAGAAGTATTATTACATTATACAATTCTATAAAAATAGTATTTAGAGAGAAAGAAAATAGTAAATCAATACAACACATGCAAAAAGATGCACTGCATTTGAATGATCTCTCAGACTCTCTTGTTTATTGGCCAACCTGGAAATACATGCAAGATTCCCTTCAGAGAAATGCACTTCGGCAACATTGTACAGGGGTCGCTTTCAAACATGCAGACGTACACACACATTTTTGGCAGATTTATCGTTCCTAGGTTAAAGTCAGGACACAGGTGACATAAACCACCAGGAGGCGTGTCCATGGAGAGAAGTTTGCTTTTACGTATTTTCTTTTCCACCATTTAAAAACAAGCAGTTCCCAGTCTGCTGTAAGTGAGCTGAAGTCATTAAAGCCGGTGTGGAAGTGTTTGAGTCACATGGCTGTAGAGTAATGGGATCCCTGGAGAATAACTGCTGTTAACTTTAATCTCTGAAAAATCTCTCCTGTTCTCTCACCAGTCCTATACTACAGCTAACACGGCTGAAAACCATATGCTGGGGTCGAATACAGTGCTATTTCTATGGCTGTGTGTATGTTTTTAAAAGCTGACAGACATACTTAAATACAAACACAACCTTTGTGCTATAATCAACAAGACTGGATGAATGCTTGCACACATTCGTATGAAAAAGCATATATGCAGAAGTATTAGACTATCCTTTGCCACCACACAAACTTTCACTTATAAGACATAAACACTACAGAGCACACATTAACACAACTACAGTGCAAATGACAAACATTTACACATTTCTGTAGCCCCTTCGATTCGAGTCACCTAAACGTCTGTCAACACAAAATGAGGGATCTTAATACTTGTCAGATAAAGAAGGAATAATGTAGAAAAAAAAGAGGGAAAAGGTGATATAGGGAAAAGGTGAAAGAAAAGAAATGAAAGAGGAAGGTTTGATTGATAAGGTCCTGAATCTGGCTATTTAGGGACTGGCGGGAAAGGAAGCAGCTTCTGCCAGACAGAAAACCAATTAATCTGTAAACAAGCTTTACAGCGGCGGCAGCAGCAGGTCTGAGCGCTCTCCTGCTCAGATAAGGCCACAGACGGCTATTTATTGTACATTTTAATTAAGTGCTTGTTAACGCTAGTTATCTTAACAGTCACAAAATTACCGTTGTAATGCATTCTGTTTGAGGAAAAATGGAGCAGAGTGTGAATGTTTTATGAAAGCCAAGCACAGCTTGGCTTCATTTGGAAAATCACAGAGCAGGAAGCAAAGAGGAGGCACGGTGGGTGCGCGATGATCTGAGCGCCGGCGCTAATGGTTATTTAATATGGCCATCAGCGCT
>NC_068408.1:185484-187984 GCF_023724105.1 Carassius gibelio | reverse complement strand
CCATCTTCTTCACACCCGTGACGTCACACAGCCGGGCGCGCGCCCGCCGGAGCCCAGCTCGCGCACACAAGACAGACAGAGCGCGCATGGGATACACAGACAGACAGATTTTTTTGTTGTTACTTTAAAATTATTATTTAATTTAACATTTTTACGATCTGTTTAATTACAAACCTTAGTTGTGGAAACCTTGAGATAATGTGATGTTTAATGTACTTCATGTCATTAATTACAACGAATGTGATGTTTTACGCTTTATTATCCTAATTAAATCAATGTGAAAAAGGAGATAGGTCAAGAGTTTCTGTTTTTATCACATCACTATGATTTTTGTCATGTGATTTGAAATCAGTAACAGATAACAGATTGTAAGAATGGATAGAATGATAAATACAACTAGTGATGGAATGATTTTCAGGGTGAATTTGTGTTGGTCTTTATTCTGAAAGTAAAACAGTGCGGATAGAGAAAATACTTTTTATTTGTATAAAATCATTATTACACAGCATTAATCTCCTGTCAGAGACACAGATGAACAGGAGCACTGATGATTTACACACACACTCCACTCTCTCTCACAAGCACACATACACACACACACTCACACACACACACACTCACACACACACACACTCTCTCTCACACACACTCACACACACACACACACTCTCTCTCACACACTCTCTCTCACACACACACACTCACTCACTCTCTCACACACACACACACACACACACACTCTCTCTCTCACACACACACACACACACACACTCTCTCTCTCTCACACACACACACACACTCACACACACACTCTCTCTTACACACACACTCACTCTTACTCACTCACTCTCACACACTCTCTCTCACACACACACACACACACACACACACACACACACACACATAAATCAGCTGTAAATAACTGTGAGATGAGCAGAAGCAGTGAGGGCCAGTGTGTTCAGACGTCTGTAGATGTCTCACAAGCCGTGTCTGATGCTCTGGATGATCTGGAAGATTGCTGAAACCCAAACACACATCACATTAATCACTGAAACACACGATACAGAGGCAGTGCGTGAAAAACAGACTGACCCTGGACGAGGGGACCAGGACACTGCGGGGTACATTTCAATGCCCCAGCAACATTATATTTAGCTGTTAAAAACCACAGGATTTACATACGAGATCCGTGAAACAACACTCTCATTCTGTACAGCAGGCAAATCACCGAAATAATAAGAGTCTGTGTAAATAAACACCACGCTATTCATGCAGACGGAACATCTGAACAACAACCAATGGGTGCCGTCAGAATCCTCCAGTGGAAAAGTGTTCTGGTCTGAATCAGGAGAGAAATCTGCACAGATCAAGCAGTGATTAAACAGATCTAAACTAATATGAGAGAGACAACAGCAGATGCACTGTTTCACTGGAGGAAGTGTTATTCTGGATTATAGACTCTATGTGTTTGAGTTAAAATCATCTTAATGCTGGATGTGTTTCAGGTTTTGTCTTCTCCAGATGTTCACTGATGGACTGGAGTGCTGTGGATTATTGTGATGATTTTATCAGACTCTCATTCTGACGGCACCCATACACTGCAGAGCATCCACTGATGAGGAAACACACTCATCCTGATCTGGGATGATCCGAGGATGAGGATATTTGAATGTCTTCAGGAGTATTGATGTAATACACACAGAGCTGTTGTCACATCTCACCTGATCCACAGACCACGAACACGAAGAGTGTGAGGAGCCACGGACCGACCGGAGACTTCTCCTCGTTCACCACGCGCTGCAGGACACACACACACACACACACCTCATTAACACACACACATCTCCTGCTCAAGCACAAGCAGTCACGAGGTCTGTTCGAGGACTAAACCTCAGTGCATGTCTACCGTCACTGTGTGATTGTTCAGATAAGTTCTGCTGATGTTCAGTGTTGACACTGGTCTGTTGAGACTATTATTTAAAAACATTATGGCACTCCAAATGGGCCAAAAACCATTTTGCACAATACATTTGTCTATTTCAGTGTTCTAGTCTTTGATTCTAGACTCTTTCTTTATTTAGCTTTTATTCGTCTGAAATGTTCAAATGTTGCTACTTTTTTTCAGAATGTTCAGAATGTTTGCAACATGATACAAATGGAATGTTCGTTTAACGTTTACATATCCGGGAAGGAAACGTGTGACTGGACATTATGAAGGTTTAGAGAACAGCAGAGAATAACATTTGTTTTCAGAACGTAATATCTGTAAAATGTGCTGCAGAATGTTCACTGAGCTCTGAAACTTGTAAAGCACAAAACTGAGCTAAAACATCTAATAAAACAGCAGACATGGACAACTGTATTGCAAAAAGCAATCAATATTTTCAGCATAAACAGAACGTCATGTTTTGATAACCAGATGTGCGTGTGTGAAATATTTATTTTAATTACTGTAACATAAAGTAATGGAATAAAATATATATTCCATAGTAGAATTATA
>NC_068408.1:167984-172984 GCF_023724105.1 Carassius gibelio | reverse complement strand
ATGGAGGAGTGATGATAGAGGAGTGGAGGAGTGATGATAGAGGAGTGATGATGGAGGAGTGATGATGGAGGAGTGATGATGGAGGAGTGATGATAGAGGAGTGATGATGGAGGAGTGATAGAGGAGTGGAGGAGTGATGATGGAGGAGTGATGATGGAGGAGTGATGATGGAGGAGTGATAGAGGAGTGGAGGAGTGATGATGGAGGAGTGATGATAGAGGAGTGATGAAGGAGGAGTGATGATAGAGGAGTGATGATGGAGGAGTGATAGAGGAGTGGAGGAGTGATGATGGAGGAGTGATAGAGGAGTGGAGGAGTGATGATGGAGAAGTGATGATGGAGGAGGGATGATGGAGGAGTGATGATAGAGGAGTGATGATGGAGGAGTGATTATGGAGGAGTGATGATAGAGGAGTGATGATAGAGGAGTGATGATGGAGGAGTGATGATGGAGGAGTGATGATAGAGGAGTAGAGGAGTGATGACAGAGGAGTGATGACAGAGGAGTGATGACAGAGGAGTGATGATAGAGGAGTGATGATAGAGGAGTAGAGGAGTGATGATAGAGGAGTGATGATGGAGGAGTGATGATGGAGGAGTGGTGATAGATTAGTGATGATAGAGGAGTGATGATGGAGGAGTGATGATGGAGGAGTGATGATCGAGGAGTGATGATGGAGGAGTGATAGAGGAGTGGAGGAGTGATGATAGAGGAGTGATGATGGAGGAGTGATAGAGGAGTGGAGGAGTGATGATAGAGGAGTGATGATGGAGGAGTGATGATGGAGGAGTGATAGAGGAGTGATGATGGAGGAGTGATAGAGGAGTGGAGGAGTGATGATAGAGGAGTGATGATGGAGGAGTGATAGAGGAGTGGAGGAGTGATGATAGAGGAGTGATGATGGAGGAGTGATGATGGAGGAGTGATGATGGAGAAGTGATGATGGAGGAGGGATGATGGAGGAGTGATGATAGAGGAGTGATGATGGAGGAGTGATGATGGAGGAGGGATGATGGAGGAGGGATGATGGAGGAGTGATGATAGAGGAGTGATGATGGAGGAGGGATGATGGAGGAGTGATGATAGAGGAGTAGAGGAGTGATGACAGAGGAGTGATGACGGAGGAGTGATGATAGAGGAGTGATGATGGAGGAGTGATGATGGAGGAGTAGAGGAGTGATGATAGAGGAGTAATGATAGAGGAGTGATGATGGAGGAGTGATGACGGAGGAGTGATAGAGGAGTAATGATAGAGGAGTGATGATAGAGTAGAGGAGTGATGATAGAGGAGTGATGATAGAGGAGTGATGATAGAGTAGAGGAGTGATGATAGAGGAGTGATGATGGAGGAGTGATGACAGAGGAGTGATGACAGGAGTGAGAGCGTCTCTGTCTTTGATGCAAACATCACAAAGCAGCCGAAACACCTGCCAACTTCCTGACCTCTGACTCCTGGACCCTACATCACACTCACACTAATATGACTCACACACAGTGACCCTGCACTGAAACACTTTCAGCCTGATGAGCGTCACCGAGCAACACACACACACAAAACCCTGCATTCCTTCAGCTCTGACGACAGCAGCACCATGTGTGTGTGTGTGTGTGTGTGTGTGTGTGTGTGAGAGAGATTATTAATAAGAGTTTAAAATGTTATTTACAATTATCACTGTCATTATTTGTAGATCAGTGTTTCACTGTAATATAAAAGTCACAATAAAACTGAAGCAGCAGCAGCCCTCTTCAGTATTGATGTGAGTTTAATGGTTTAATAAAACCAAGTAGGGCGGAGTTAGGTTTTGTGCATCAGTTGTTGATTGGACATTGACATGTGGGCGTGGCTCTCCAAAGTGTATGCAGGTGGGTGTGAGCTGCAGGGGCGGAGCTTAAGATCCAACATTAAACACATTAATCACCACCAGCTCAAAACACATTCACAATAAGATTATTAATAGTCTTGGTCAGTAGAAACGGACGGTTAAAGTGATTTTACTGTACATAATGGAGGAACTCCGGTCACAGCACAAGAATAAAGGCACAGGCACGTCACTTCTTTCCATCTATTTATTTTTTTCTCATGTCAAAAAAAAAGCAGATAAGAGCTGCGGTGCTGCTTCAGAGTTTGGGGTGGCGGTAGTCTTTGCCTGCGTACTTGGCCTTGTCTCCGAGCTCCTCCTCGATCCTGTGGAACACACACACACACACACACAGAGTGAGGGTTTGGCACACTCTGATTGGACGGCTGATTTGAGTGGGGTATGATGTCACTGCTGACCTCATCAGCTGGTTGTACTTTGCCAAGCGCTCTGATCTGCAGGGGGCACCAGTCTTGATCTGATCACATCAGAACTCGGGTTAGTGACTTATTCTCATTGAACTGCAGTAATTCTGAGCACAGATACAGCATGATGCATGATGGGTACCTGTCCTGTGCAGAGACCGACCACCAGGTCAGCGATGAAGGTGTCCTCCGTCTCCCCGGAGCGATGGCTGACCATCACACCCCAGCCGTTAGACTGAGCCAGCTTACAACTGCGCACACACACACGAGAGATCAGCAGTTTAATATGAAGCACTTTGCTTCCCAGGAACTAAATCAATCATTACATTTTCATTCAAATATATTTTAAGTGTTAATGTTTAAAATCAAATGCAGATAAGTGAACATCGGACATCCTTTTAGGAAAGAAAGGGGGTGGGGTCTATAAGAGAGCTGTAAATCACGGTCACTCACGCCTGGATGGACTCGGTGACGGAGCCGATCTGGTTGACCTTCAGCAGCAGGCAGTTACAGGCCTTCTTCTCACAGGCCTGCTGGATGCGTTTGGGGTTGGTGACGGTCAGATCGTCTCCCACCACCTGGATGTCCACGGACCCCGTGAACTTGCTCCAGTTCTCCCAGTCATCCTGATCGAACGGATCCTCGATAGACTGGACTGAGATCAGAACCAGAGGAGACGCACATGAACCGGTCTGATCCTGCACAAACCAGTGTGTGTGTGTGTGTGTGTGTGTGTGTGTGTGTGTGTGTGTGTGTGTGCGCGTGTGTGTGTACCGGGGTAGTTCTTGATGAAGCTCTTGTACAGGTGTGTGTGTGTGTGTGTGTGTGTGTGTGTGTACCGGGGTAGTTCTTGATGAAGCTCTTGTACAGGTGTGTGTGTGTGTGTGTGTGTGTGTGTGTGTACCGGGGTAGTTCTTGATGAAGCTCTTGTACAGGTCTCCCAGCTGGTCTCCAGTGATGTGGCGCTTCGGGTCGTCGGGGGACTTGAAGTCCAGGTCGTATTTGCCGCTCCTGAAGAACTCGGAGGCGGCGACGTCCATGCCGATGATGATCTTGTCAGGATAGCCGGCCTTCTCGATGGCAGACTTCAGCAGCTCCAGAGCTACAGACCACAGACCAGCTCGTCAGCAAACAGGGGACTTATGGGTCTCATTTTAATGAAAAAGTTTTGTTGTGAGTGTCATTAAGCATTATTTTAAAGCCCCCCCCCATGGTCATGACAGTGAATTTAAGGCTCTCAGTTTAAGACCTTTTAAAGGCCTTGATCTGAGCAAAGATGAACGAAGACTTTTAACAGGCGCTCAAATAGAAGAGACCAGTTTTGTTTTTAAACCAAGCTACAGATCAAGTGTCCGTACCCTCGTTGTTCTCGAGGATGTTGGGTGCGAATCCGCCCTCGTCTCCCACGTTGGTGGCGTCTTTGCCGTATTTGGCCTTGATGACGTTCTTGAGGTTGTGGTAGACCTCGGCGCCGATCCTCATGGCCTCGTGGAAGTTCTTGGCTCCGACCGGAAGGATCATGAACTCCTGCATGGCCAGCTTGTTCCCAGCGTGAGAGCCGCCGTTGATGACGTTGAAGGCCTGCGTGAGAGAGGAGGAGAGGGTGAGGATGAGGATGAGGATGTGAGGAGCGCTCCGGAGCGGCACACCTACAGGAACAGGCAGGATCACGTCTTTGTTCCCGGCGAGGTCAGCGATGTGGCGGTACAGAGGAACACCCTTCTCAGCGGCGCCCGCCTTACACACAGCCAGACTCACACCCAGGATCGCATTCGCACCAAACTGAGCTGTGAGACGGGAGACAAGCAGGTGAGATCCAGAAACACTTTATTCCAGATCTGCAGAAGGGTTTCCTTTAGGTGCATCTGTAGTCTTCAACAGGTTTCTACATTTGACACTCATCCAAAGCAACTCATGATGAACTCAGAAACACTTATATTAGTGATGGACACTGAAGCACCATGATCTACAGGAAGTGATGTCATAGAGAGGTGTGTGTAAGGGCGACAGAACCAGAGATACTTTGATCTCCTGAGAAACAGACAATACAGAGAGGTGTGTCTCACTGACATTTGTTCTCGGTTCCGTCGAGCTCCAGCATGAACTTGTCAATCTTCTCCTGATCCACGACGCTGAACTTCTGTTTACACACACAATAAAGTCATCTAGCAGGTTTATGGGGGATTTCAGGTTTAACATCTCACACATGGTAGAGACCGTTAAACTCATTAGGCTGCAAGTATATGCTACGCAAGCATTTTGACTTATCAATGACAAAAGTGATGCAAAAAATTATGGTAAACCGATCCTAGAGTAATTCAGCTAGCATTTTTATTTAATAATCATTAATCTTCTGTAAATAAGTCACTATGATCTGTACATGAGCTCACCTTCTCTATCAGTTTGGGAGCGATGTCCTTGTTCACATGGTCCACGGCCTTCTGGGTACCTTAAACACACACACATTGATGATTTGACCGCGTGTGAGTGAGAGAGAGTGTGTGTGTGTGTGTGTGTGTGTGTGTGTGTGTGTGTGCACTGTACCTTTGCCCAGGTAGCGTGTCTTGTCTCCGTCTCGGAGCTCCAGAGCCTCATGGACTCCGGTGGAAGCACCGCTGGGAACAGCTGCCCGGAAACGACCTGGACACAATCAATCGATCACAGACTGGAGGAAGAACGTTTCCTCAAGAACAACTCTGAATAGAAGCTCAAGTG
>NC_068408.1:165049-167484 GCF_023724105.1 Carassius gibelio | reverse complement strand
TCTCTTATAGACCCCACCCCCTTTCTTTCCTAAAAGGATGTCCGATGTTCACTTATCTGCATTTGATTTTAAACATTAACACTTAAAATATATTTGAATGAAAATGTAATGATTGATTTAGTTCCTGGGAAGCAAAGTGCTTCATATTAAACTGCTGATCTCTCGTGTGTGTGTGCGCAGTTGTAAGCTGGCTCAGTCTAACGGCTGGGGTGTGATGGTCAGCCATCGCTCCGGGGAGACGGAGGACACCTTCATCGCTGACCTGGTGGTCGGTCTCTGCACAGGACAGGTACCCATCATGCATCATGCTGTATCTGTGCTCAGAATTACTGCAGTTCAATGAGAATAAGTCACTAACCCGAGTTCTGATGTGATCAGATCAAGACTGGTGCCCCCTGCAGATCAGAGCGCTTGGCAAAGTACAACCAGCTGATGAGGTCAGCAGTGACATCATACCCCACTCAAATCAGCCGTCCAATCAGAGTGTGCCAAACCCTCACTCTGTGTGTGTGTGTGTGTGTGTTCCACAGGATCGAGGAGGAGCTCGGAGACAAGGCCAAGTACGCAGGCAAAGACTACCGCCACCCCAAACTCTGAAGCAGCACCGCAGCTCTTATCTGCTTTTTTTTTGACATGAGAAAAAAATAAATAGATGGAAAGAAGTGACGTGCCTGTGCCTTTATTCTTGTGCTGTGACCGGAGTTCCTCCATTATGTACAGTAAAATCACTTTAACCGTCCGTTTCTACTGACCAAGACTATTAATAATCTTATTGTGAATGTGTTTTGAGCTGGTGGTGATTAATGTGTTTAATGTTGGATCTTAAGCTCCGCCCCTGCAGCTCACACCCACCTGCATACACTTTGGAGAGCCACGCCCACATGTCAATGTCCAATCAACAACTGATGCACAAAACCTAACTCCGCCCTACTTGGTTTTATTAAACCATTAAACTCACATCAATACTGAAGAGGGCTGCTGCTGCTTCAGTTTTATTGTGACTTTTATATTACAGTGAAACACTGATCTACAAATAATGACAGTGATAATTGTAAATAACATTTTAAACTCTTATTAATAATCTCTCTCACACACACACACACACACACACACACACACACATGGTGCTGCTGTCGTCAGAGCTGAAGGAATGCAGGGTTTTGTGTGTGTGTGTTGCTCGGTGACGCTCATCAGGCTGAAAGTGTTTCAGTGCAGGGTCACTGTGTGTGAGTCATATTAGTGTGAGTGTGATGTAGGGTCCAGGAGTCAGAGGTCAGGAAGTTGGCAGGTGTTTCGGCTGCTTTGTGATGTTTGCATCAAAGACAGAGACGCTCTCACTCCTGTCATCACTCCTCTGTCATCACTCCTCCATCATCACTCCTCTATCATCACTCCTCTACTCTATCATCACTCCTCTATCATCACTCCTCTATCATCACTCCTCTACTCTATCATCACTCCTCTATCATTACTCCTCTATCACTCCTCCGTCATCACTCCTCCATCATCACTCCTCTATCATTACTCCTCTATCATCACTCCTCTACTCCTCCATCATCACTCCTCCATCATCACTCCTCTATCATCACTCCTCCGTCATCACTCCTCTGTCATCACTCCTCTACTCCTCTATCATCACTCCTCCATCATCCCTCCTCCATCATCACTCCTCTATCATCACTCCTCCATCATCCCTCCTCCATCATCCCTCCTCCATCATCACTCCTCCATCATCACTCCTCTATCATCACTCCTCCATCATCCCTCCTCCATCATCACTTCTCCATCATCACTCCTCCATCATCACTCCTCCATCATCACTCCTCTATCATCACTCCTCCACTCCTCTATCACTCCTCCATCATCACTCCTCTATCATCACTCCTCCACTCCTCTATCACTCCTCCATCATCACTCCTCTATCACTCCTCCATCATCACTCCTCCATCATCACTCCTCTATCATCACTCCTCCACTCCTCTATCACTCCTCCATCATCACTCCTCTATCATCACTCCTCCACTCCTCTATCACTCCTCCATCATCACTCCTCGATCATCACTCCTCCATCATCACTCCTCCATCATCACTCCTCTATCATCACTAATCTATCACCACTCCTCCATCATCACTCCTCCATCATCACTCCTCTATCATCACTCCTCTACTCCTCTATCATCACTCCTCTATCATCACTCCTCTGTCATCACTCCTCTGTCATCACTCCTCTGTCATCACTCCTCTACTCCTCTATCATCACTCCTCCATCATCACTCCTCCATCATCACTCCTCTATCATCACTCCTCTATCATCACTCCTCCATAATCACTCCTCCATCATCACTCCTCTATCATCACTCCTCCATCATCCCTCCTCCATCATCACTTCTCCATCATCACTCCTCCACTCCTCTATCACTCCTCCATCATCACTC
>NC_068408.1:147549-152549 GCF_023724105.1 Carassius gibelio | reverse complement strand
ACACGTGCAGAAAACCACGGTACGCGCGCTCCCGCGGCCCTCGCGCACGAACCCTCGCGTATCATTACATTTACATTTACAACAAATATAAACGATATAACGTTACTATAACGATGCGCATAAATACACACACTGCGCGCACACGATATACCAATAAACACACACACACACACACACATAAAATACACAATCACCGCTAAGAAAAAAGTACCATGGTATTGCTATGGTATTCAAGTGCAATATATCATAAGATAGGTTATTATAATTCTACTATGGAATATATATTTTATTCCATTACTTTATGTTACAGTAATTAAAATAAATATTTCACACACGCACATCTGGTTATCAAAACATGACGTTCTGTTTATGCTGAAAATATTGATTGCTTTTTGCAATACAGTTGTCCATGTCTGCTGTTTTATTAGATGTTTTAGCTCAGTTTTGTGCTTTACAAGTTTCAGAGCTCAGTGAACATTCTGCAGCACATTTTACAGATATTACGTTCTGAAAACAAATGTTATTCTCTGCTGTTCTCTAAACCTTCATAATGTCCAGTCACACGTTTCCTTCCCGGATATGTAAACGTTAAACGAACATTCCATTTGTATCATGTTGCAAACATTCTGAACATTCTGAAAAAAAGTAGCAACATTTGAACATTTCAGACGAATAAAAGCTAAATAAAGAAAGAGTCTAGAATCAAAGACTAGAACACTGAAATAGACAAATGTATTGTGCAAAATGGTTTTTGGCCCATTTGGAGTGCCATAATGTTTTTAAATAATAGTCTCAACAGACCAGTGTCAACACTGAACATCAGCAGAACTTATCTGAACAATCACACAGTGACGGTAGACATGCACTGAGGTTTAGTCCTCGAACAGACCTCGTGACTGCTTGTGCTTGAGCAGGAGATGTGTGTGTGTTAATGAGGTGTGTGTGTGTGTGTGTGTCCTGCAGCGCGTGGTGAACGAGGAGAAGTCTCCGGTCGGTCCGTGGCTCCTCACACTCTTCGTGTTCGTGGTCTGTGGATCAGGTGAGATGTGACAACAGCTCTGTGTGTATTACATCAATACTCCTGAAGACATTCAAATATCCTCATCCTCGGATCATCCCAGATCAGGATGAGTGTGTTTCCTCATCAGTGGATGCTCTGCAGTGTATGGGTGCCGTCAGAATGAGAGTCTGATAAAATCATCACAATAATCCACAGCACTCCAGTCCATCAGTGAACATCTGGAGAAGACAAAACCTGAAACACATCCAGCATTAAGATGATTTTAACTCAAACACATAGAGTCTATAATCCAGAATAACACTTCCTCCAGTGAAACAGTGCATCTGCTGTTGTCTCTCTCATATTAGTTTAGATCTGTTTAATCACTGCTTGATCTGTGCAGATTTCTCTCCTGATTCAGACCAGAACACTTTTCCACTGGAGGATTCTGACGGCACCCATTGGTTGTTGTTCAGATGTTCCGTCTGCATGAATAGCGTGGTGTTTATTTACACAGACTCTTATTATTTCGGTGATTTGCCTGCTGTACAGAATGAGAGTGTTGTTTCACGGATCTCGTATGTAAATCCTGTGGTTTTTAACAGCTAAATATAATGTTGCTGGGGCATTGAAATGTACCCCGCAGTGTCCTGGTCCCCTCGTCCAGGGTCAGTCTGTTTTTCACGCACTGCCTCTGTATCGTGTGTTTCAGTGATTAATGTGATGTGTGTTTGGGTTTCAGCAATCTTCCAGATCATCCAGAGCATCAGACACGGCTTGTGAGACATCTACAGACGTCTGAACACACTGGCCCTCACTGCTTCTGCTCATCTCACAGTTATTTACAGCTGATTTATGTGTGTGTGTGTGTGTGTGTGTGTGTGTGTGTGTGTGTGAGAGAGAGTGTGTGAGAGTGAGTGAGTAAGAGTGAGTGTGTGTGTAAGAGAGAGTGTGTGTGTGAGTGTGTGTGTGTGTGTGAGAGAGAGAGAGTGTGTGTGTGTGTGTGTGTGTGAGAGAGAGAGTGTGTGTGTGTGTGTGTGTGTGTGAGAGAGTGAGTGAGTGTGTGTGTGTGAGAGAGAGTGTGTGAGAGAGAGTGTGTGTGTGTGTGTGAGTGTGTGTGAGAGAGAGTGTGTGTGTGTGTGAGTGTGTGTGTGTGTGAGTGTGTGTGTGTATGTGTGCTTGTGAGAGAGAGTGGAGTGTGTGTGTAAATCATCAGTGCTCCTGTTCATCTGTGTCTCTGACAGGAGATTAATGCTGTGTAATAATGATTTTATACAAATAAAAAGTATTTTCTCTATCCGCACTGTTTTACTTTCAGAATAAAGACCAACACAAATTCACCCTGAAAATCATTCCATCACTAGTTGTATTTATCATTCTATCCATTCTTACAATCTGTTATCTGTTACTGATTTCAAATCACATGACAAAAATCATAGTGATGTGATAAAAACAGAAACTCTTGACCTATCTCCTTTTTCACATTGATTTAATTAGGATAATAAAGCGTAAAACATCACATTCGTTGTAATTAATGACATGAAGTACATTAAACATCACATTATCTCAAGGTTTCCACAACTAAGGTTTGTAATTAAACAGATCGTAAAAATGTTAAATTAAATAATAATTTTAAAGTAACAACAAAAAAATCTGTCTGTCTGTGTATCCCATGCGCGCTCTGTCTGTCTTGTGTGCGCGAGCTGGGCTCCGGCGGGCGCGCGCCCGGCTGTGTGACGTCACGGGTGTGAAGAAGATGGCGGCGCTCGTGAAGGCGGAAGGTAAGTGGCGGATTCCGTCGCTGTTAGGGTCAGGTGTTGCTGTCAGTTCCTCAGAACCGGCAGCGCGGTTCGGTTCTGTTCCTCCTGCAGCAGCGCACCGTGTGTGTGTTTATATCCCGCTTCTCAGAGCGCGCGCGCGTGCGTGCGTGCGTGTGTGTGTGTGTGTGTGTCAGTCAGTCAGTCAGGGGCCTCTGTCATGTTTGTCAAATTTATGTTTATGATTAAAATAATGAAGCTCAGTCCGACGGTTTCGGTCGGTCCGGTGTGTGTGTGTGTGTGTGTGTGTGTGTGTGTGTGTAGATCAGAGGTGAAGCACACACAGTGTCATGTAAACACATTCACCGATTATTAAAACATGACAAATAATAATCATCACACTGCTTCATAGAGCATTAATATACACAGATATATGCTGAACTGTCATGAAACATTAATGTTTATTATTATTACTGTTATTAGCCACAGTCAGACTTCACACAAACTAATTAATTGGCTGACATTCTTTTGTTTTATATATATATTAGCCTATATAAATACATTTATAAATACAATTTCTATAATATAAATTATAAATATAAATATATATACTTAAATACATGTTAATGTTTTCAAAATATGTATGTATCTGTTCTGATTAGGAATTATTAGCAATTATTGGCTGACAAAAATTAAATCCAGAACAATAAAAAGGAAAAACATAGAATATGGGAAAAAATAAATAAATAAAACATTCTGACAGAAAATCATCAAAACCTTAAGTAAAGCACTAAAATGTATTTTTAGCACACTTTTAATAAGTCGTTGTTAAATTGTAAACGTTTCGTGATTTAAATTAAATAGACATGCTATTTGTTTACAAAAAAATTATTAAAATAATTAAAATGGAGTCCAGAAAAATTAAAATAGAAAAAAAAGCATTTAAAAAAAAAAAAAAAAGAATTTGGAAAAAATAAATAAAACAAAATCTGAATAAGAAAAAAGATGAAATAATTGTTATGATTTCATAAGATAAATGAATTAATCCCTGAAATTATTTTACACAGTATTTCCTCAGAATATACACAGAACAGTGAACAAATATGGTTTGAATGCATTCTGTGTACATGTTCTATCACTTCCTCCGTCTCGTCTGGAGGTTTACTGATTTGATGCACTGTGTGTTGGGTTATGACTTCCACATGATGTTTCAGAAACACTGGCTGTATCCTGATATTACTGATCAAACAGCATTGAGACAGAATGTGATTGTTTCTGATCCGTCACCGAACACATCCATATTATATAAAAGAGACGCGTGTGTGTGTGTGTGTGTGTGAGAACACATTTGATCACCTACTGCTGCAGTTACCAGGCAACAGATTCAGACAGAGAGAGAGAGAGTGTGTGTGTGTGTGTGTGAGAGAGAGAGAGAGAGAGAGAGTGTGTGTGTGTGTGTGTGTGTGTGTGTGTGTGTGAGTGAGAGAGAGAGAGAGAGAGAGTGTGTGTGTGTGTGTGTGTGTGTGTGTGAGAGAGAGAGAGAGAGAGAGAGAGAGAGAGAGAGACTTTCTACAGAGATCCATTGCTGTAACAGTCTAGTTACATATTTTATCTTGTTCTTATCTGGTGGTTTTATTGTGGTTTTTATATTTCTTTGTAAACCCCACCCAGTTCATGTTCCGTGTGTGTGTGTGTGTGTGTGTGTACTGCGTTGCACATCGCAGGTTCTGATATACAGTATTTTAGATCAGTGGCTCATATATCTTAAAAAATAATGTTTTTGATTCTCTTCTATTCACCAAGGCTGCATTTATTTCATCAAAACTACAGGAAAAACTGTAAAACAGTGAAATATTATTATGATTTAAATCAGCTGTTTTCTGTGTGAATCTGTGTTAAAGGGGGGGTGAAATGCTGGTTTTCACTCAATATCCTGTTAATCTTGAGTACCTATAGAGTAGTACTGCATCCTTCATAACTCCAAAAAGTATTTAGTTTTATTATATTCATAAGAGAAAGATAGTCTGTACCGATTTTTCCCGGAAAAACACGACCGGCTGGAGGCGTGATGTGTGGGCGGAGCTAAAGAATCACGAGCGACAGTAGGCTTTTGCGTTGAGAGCGTGTGGAAGCTGTGACAGCTGTGAAGGCTGAAACTGAACGAGAGCAGCAGCAGCAACGACTCGCTCCGAGCAGGGCTCGAACCCGGGTCTCCGATGGGAGGGGACGCACTAACAAGGAGG
>NC_068408.1:128224-147049 GCF_023724105.1 Carassius gibelio | reverse complement strand
AAAACAGAATGCATTGTATAGCAAATCTGTACTGTTTAATTAAACAATCAAATAGCTGGGATTATATATTATATAATACATTATGTTATATAATACATGCTATGTTATATAAAACATTCAGCTTTACATAAAGAGAATGCATGTTTATGGATGCAGTTACATAGTCGCAAAGTGTGAACTAAATTTTGCACAGCTCTAAATATAAAGTTGTATATGTCCAGCTTAGTCCACATAAACAAGTGTGTACACACACACACACACACACACACGCGCACACACAATATGTCTTTGTGGGTGCATAGCAAAACTCAACTCCTTGATTGTTTATATTGTCTTAAAATGTTAACTATATTATTCCTCAACTATATTTTAAAAGTTGGAGATACACTACAGTACATTCAACTTCACACGCATACATGCAGTATACTCATATAAAGCAATATATCATATACGTATAGCAAGATTATCGTTTATATCATAGCAAAATGTTTTAACTGTATAATTGTCCTGCTCTAATCTGCTAAATGTGTCTGTAAGGCCTGAAGAAGTTAAGATATTATAAACTATAACATCAAAATGTTCTGTACAATTTTCTGCACCATGTGTAGTGTAAAAACTGCTATATAAATAAGCTTAACATTGACTTTATAAAGAGCCTAGCAGGTACACCACACTTAAGTGACATTAATGGTCGCAGATGAGGCAGGGTAAATGTGCGTTGTTTTCGGTCTCTCCAGCTAATTTGATCTCAGGTCTAGTGAGAAGCATTACTAAAGGCATTAACCATTAAACAGAGCCCTATCAAATTATTTGTGTTTCTTCATACACTCACACAGACAGTCATGAGCCTGACTAGCACTGAGGTTCTTGTTTAGTGTGTATATCAGAACGACATAAATGTAGAAAGTAAGTTTGATTAAATGATCACTTTTATAAAAAAGTTATGTGTCATCAAACACACAGATGCTCTTTCTCATAGACCGGCATCTTGTATCTCAACTGAAATAGCTGGGTTAGCTAGCTAGTCAAATAAGATAACAATCTATGATTTTGTTTACTTCAGATAAATGCGTTATACACAAATTTTGCTCCATTTCTTTTCCCTATGTTCAGGTTTCAGTTTTAACATTTTACATCTTAAGTAGGTAACCAGTACAACAGTAAACATTTTAGCATGTTCATATTAACTTAACACTACTGTTTCAATTTCTTTGAGTTATTAGTGGAGTTTAATTTGTGAATAAATCAGCTGTTTAGTTTTTGAAAAAGTGCAGCTTTCTAACAATAATTTTGTTGATTGGCAGTACCGAACCAACACACCACTAACTGAAGTGAGTGTCTGAATGAGTTTTATTAAATTAAATAATGCAAATCAATGGCTTCATCTGCTACAGTATCTTGATTTATTTTGTTTTATATTTATCACATTGAGCTTATTGCAGCACATTGTGGGATTGCCTTAGAATTTGATGAAAGGGGGCATCTTAGAACTTTGTATTTTTAAAATAAATAACATTTTTATTTTTATTATTTGTATTTTTTTTTTTTTTTTTACTTCAATTATTGTTTGACCCTCCAAATTTAGTGGTTTCCATCATAGATCATCTTTCTGAGGGGTGAGAGTGTATGTCAGCTGTGAAGATTCTGATCACATTACTGCTACACAATAAAACTGGCTCTTCCCCTGGAGTCTCTCTCTGTTCCCCTTTACTCTGGCATTCTCTGTTCAGTTTATATCTCTTATTTTGGGTACGTCCTGTTTCTTCTCTGTCTCTTAACCAATCTTGTTTCACTATTTTGGCTCCATTAAAATACCTTTCCTTTTGGACCGTGAATATTGAACTGTACTGAAAATAATAATAATAATAATAATAATAATAATAATAATAAATAAAAATAAATAAATAATAATAATAATAATTTCAGAAATTTAAATCAGAACCAAAATCATTCTCATCCTTACAATTACCACCACATGTCCTTTTCTCTTTCCTTCTCTCTGTCAGGTATTAACAGTATGATCAGGCTTTAATGATCTCTGTCTGTCTAGATTATTGGAGGTGATTCTCCATAATGATCATATGTTAGAGATCTGTTCTCTAAGGTTCAGCGTGTGACACTTCACTACTGATTTCGGCCAATGATAAATCACACAGAGTACACGTCAAATTTGCACATTAATGAAAGTGTATACTTTGGCTATGTACACTAAATTCTAGTGTGCTATTTACTGAAAACTGATCAGTATATACTAGTTTTTGTTAATGAGCAAAACAATAAGCACTGTGCAGTAGTGGGCTACATTGTGAAGTCACACGACCTCAATACACTGCATGTGTAATTAAGCTGCGTCAAAAGGTCATCTTGGAGATAAATATGCTAATTTTGCATTTTAAATGCAATGTGTGTACTTTAACATTTTTGTTATTTATCTGTTCATTTCTAATTAATTTCTCTCTCTTTTTTTTTTTTTTTTTTTGGCAGTCAAGGAAATGCTACAAATTCTGGCTGACATTATTGCTTCCAGTTCATTCTTCCAGTTCATCTGCAAATTGGGTTTAGTGCATTGCATTATGAGGCACAGCACTGTATAGTGTGCCCTGGTTGTAAATATTATATCTATATATCAATATCAGGGGTGTTTCCACCCAGGAGGCAAGGCGGACAGCACCTCCTCAAAAAAAGTGAATAAGAAAATAATCCATATTACCAGTTGAGGTTCTGCTGGGTTGGCACGGGCCACTTGTGATTTTAGGGGGCAGACTTCATCAGTCATCTTAAAGTACTTTCAGGATTATTTCAAGTCATTTTTCATTGTCATGACTCATGTATCACTCTGAAATCTCTAGTATTTGGAGAGGATAAACCAACTTCAGGGTAAGGCTAAAAGCAGTGTTGTGGGTAACGCGTTACAAAGTAACGCGTTAGAGTACTCTAATTACTTTTTTCCTGAAATTTGTAACTTAACGCGTTAGTTTCGTGCGTAAGTAATCAGTAACTTCGTTATTTTTTTTAAAAAAGTAATCCGTTATTTTAAGGAAAGGAAAATCCCGACTGCAGCCTGCTTTTTGTCAGACAGTAGTCCTAGGTCTACTGTGCCACCTGCGGATGTATCAGCGGAGCTGAAGCTCTGTGATCGTAAAGTCAATGGCTGTGATGCGTCTGTGCCCTGCGCCTGACCCTGTGTGTGGGTTTTTTTTTTTTTCGAACTCCCGGCAAGATAGCAGAGAGGACAGCTTTTGGTTTATGGAAGTACGCACATTATTTTCAATTTGTCAACGAAAAAGAAAAGAACATAACGGTAAAATGCACACTCTGCTTTGGTGAAAAGCTTCTGTCGACCGCCAAAAATTCTACCTCAAATTTAACGCTACGTTTTAATCACTACTTTGAAGAGTAAATGTAAGAGGACTGTGTTAAAGCGAATTTAGGCTTGTGACTGTGAGTGACACTTTAATAATAATTAGTTCGGCTATTAAGCGATTTGTCATTTGCCTGTGTGGCAGTGAAGGATTTAATTCGGTTTGTTATCATTTTTGTTTGAAAGGCAGCTGTTAATTTCTGTTAGATCGTTGGCTGGCTGGTTGTTCATCATTTCTAAATGGATTTAAATCTGCAAGCCTGTTTAAGGTTGTGTTTACAAGTAAGCATACTTGTACTTTGATAACTGCATTATTTAAAGTTAAAGAAAAATCAGGAGTTATCTTGTGGTGCTCATAATATACAGTAGCTATACCCAGGCTGGGTAGGTGCGAATTTTTTATTAATAATATGTTCTGTGATAATAAATAAATAAAACGCCATGTGGAATAGCCGATTTCTGACTGTCTTTCCTGTTATTGTTATCCTGCAGTGTTAATTTAGTCGGATGACTGACGTTATTCATTGTCGGGAGTCACGACTTCTAGGTGCATTTAAAGGGGCCGGGGGCTGTGTCTGTCATGTGTGAGCCGCTGCGAATGCGAACTGCTTTTAATTTTTGGTAACGCATGAGTACTCTAACGCGTTACTTTTATGAATAGGTAACGCTGTATCATAACTGATTACTTTTAATTGATGGTAACGTTGTAACCTAACTAACTACTTTCCAAAGTAACTAAACCCAACACTGGCTAAAAGTATCATAATGTTAACACGGCTACTTGCCACATAAGTAAATAGCAGAGGTGTGGACTCGAGTCATGTGAATTGGACTCGAGTCATGAATTTGATGACTTCAGACTCGACTCGACAAAATGTACAAAGACTTGCAACTCGACTTGGACTTTAACATCAATGACTCGTGACCTCACTTGGACTTGAGCCTTTTGACTCGAGAAGACTTGCTACTTCCCATGAAAACCTGGGGGGAAAAATGTTCACACGTATCTGCATCTGTGAAAAAAATGTGCACCATCTGTATGCATGCAGAGAGCACAATGATGATTGGCTGGGTGGGCGGTGCCCTGCTCACGCTGTCTCACTGCGCGCTCTGACAACCACTAAACACAAGACGGCATCAGCGATAATCGCGTTCTCGCACTGGAAGTATCGGAAATTAAAGGCGAGAATGTTTCTGTAACATGCACGGTATGCCCAGGAAAAAAGACTTTATTCGCACGTGAAATTAACTTCACAACAGACGCGAATTCGCGTCATGGGGGCTTCTGCCAGTTGAGTTCACGCAGCATTTTCAACCACCATTTTTATTCAGACAATTTTCTAAATATTACTGTTATTGTGTCGTGAAATGTAGTTTTAAAAGTATTTCACGCGAGAATGTAGTTAAACTCAAATATCAGATTTTTTGAGGTTGTCTATTCGCGTCTTTGCATTGACTTAACATTAAAATCACTCGCGCCGGACGCTCTATTTGCGTCTGGTGTGAACGCACCATAAGAGTTGGATAGTGTTATGTTTATTGTGCAGTAACTTTAGGCCTATACAGTTACAGAGATTTGCACTAATGGCCAGGTTTCCCTTTGTTTCTTTTTACCCAAGCTTAAATTTGTTTGTCTTAATTTTGTACTTGAATTTTATTTTCAATATTTATTTTTTATATGTTTTTATTTCTATGCATATCATATGGCAGGCTGCAATCTATTGAGTTCAAATAAATAACACATTTTCTAAAATACTTAGTGTTTTTATTCTTCAATCAGTTAATATTAATCTTATATATTAAATTGTTATAGGATGTAATAGTGACACTGATGAAGGCATATAGCCGCAACATGTACCTCTCACCAAAATAATTTTAAAGTTTAAAGCCAGTGATGCAATAAAGGCTTTTTAACTTTTCACTATACAATTCGAGTGCCTTGGATTTCTAGTTCTTAATACCTAAGATAGTTTCGCTATAAAAATTACGAGGTAGTTTAAAAATGAGTTGCAATTTGCAAAACATGCAGGTCGAAGATTACAGACGGAGCTGCCACAACGTCCAACTTTGTTCAACACCTGAAGTTGCACAAAGAAAGGTAAGTTTTGATCGAATGCTAAGCACTTTATCGGATGTACCATACTGTATCAACGAGACAGTAAATGCACGTCTCCCTTGCTGGTTCATGCTAACAAAAAAAGGGATTTTTTAGGTACATGAGTGTAGCACACTCATATGGAAAACATCGCTAACATCATGTCAACGTCCGTTTTAAAGTACCATTTCTACCTTGCTGCTAGACGGATAAACACAAATGTATATCTCAGTCTCTCCAACACATGAGACAAAAACAGGCCATTGTTCTAGTGCAATATGCTGTTGAAATAAGCATTTTATTTTGTGAAAATTTAAGTTTTCAGTTTTTTACTGTATTTGATTAATGTCATTGTATAAAAAGAGGTTTAAATTAGAGCTGTAATCGGGCCTTAAAAGTTAGGCCCGACAGGACCCGAGCCCGACAAGTACATTTTGATTGACAGCTTTTTTAAGGCCCGGACCTGTTTACAGCCCGACATTATTCAAATGTGCGCACGCACACAGCTCTTTTGCCTTTTGCCAACAATGAGCAATTTATTCATGTTTTAACATAATTTACTCATAACTAAGGTAGACTAGACCACTTGGAAGTTGGAATAAAGAAATAAAATAAGTCCTGTGTCACATCGTAACATCTCAGCATTCTAGACACAGGCTCATTTAACCTATAAATAGACAAACGCACCAATAAAAATGAGTCATTTAAAAAAAATTAAATTAAGATCAATTTTAAATTAAGATGGGTATTTGGCAATAACGAAATTAAGATAAAGGCTCCGCCGGATTTGCTTTATTTAATAAAAGAATAATGCCAACATTAGCGTAAATACTCTGTCAACATTATGCATTTAAGACTCAATGAATATTTAGTTATCATTTGAAAAACCTTTACTCACAGAGATTAGGCTAGGTCTACATGTTTTTGTGGAGGAAAATGATTGAATCCACTGTAGATGTCTTCAGCGTGTTCCTGCGCTCACTGATGGTGCGTAGTTATTCACTCATTATTCTCATTATAATCATGGTCAAAACTTTTCCACACCTCAGAACTTTGCTTTAGTTGCTGGTGCAACCAAAACGTTATCACCAGAGGCAAGCCTCTGTTACACCTGCTCAGCATTCCTTTTCGCATCTTTCTCGCGCTAATCGAAACACATCACTTGACCGCTCGTTTACCTCGCAAACCGGAGCGCAAGCCCGAGCCCGGCCCGAGCCCGCGTAAGATGCCAGAAATTAAGCCCGAACCCGTCGGGTCCCGACGGACTCGGGCAAAGATCTTCAGCTCTAGTTTAAATGAATACAAATCTTATAGACATACACGATTTGTATAAATTTTATTTCTGTGGTTAGAGGACTTGAAACGACTCGAAACTAAAATGGTAGGACTTTGGACTCGACTTGAGACTTGTTGGCTTTGGCTTTTGACTCGACTCGGGACTTGCCTCATCTTTGACTTGACTTGACTCGGGACTCGAGGGCAAAGACTTGAGACTTACTTGTGACTTGCATAACAATGACTTTGTCCCACCTCTGGTAAATAGTAACACACAAAATACTAATTTGGCATACCATATTTTTATTAAAAAATTCTGTTTAGACAGCAGTTGGGAGCAACTACAATTGTATGGATACAGTGCAGTCATACCACTTATTACACAACATTTCACCACATAAATGATCATGGCGAAAAAATATATTGATTTAAGACAAAACTGTACTTATAATCCAGTACAGTGCACAAGACAGTCATCGAAAAATGGCAGAAGCTGCTTTTGTATGAAACGAGAGGGAATCTGCGATACCAGGATAACATGATATTGAATTTTAACCAAATGCAAAGCTTCCACAAAGAATAACTGTTCTTAGTAACCATATAGCACTGACTTCAGTTACCTGGATGAGCCTGTGTTATTAGTTTTTACCAGTTGTTGTAGAGGGATAACATACCTCAGAATTTTGCGACTGACCAATGAGAATCAAGTATCCCACAGAGCCATGTAGGGCTGTGCCAAAAAATCGAATGCGATCATAATGGATCATAATTATAATGGACATCACATGTCAGCCCCCCCCCCCCTATTTTTTTTTTACTTCTAGAGCATTTCACCTCATTTAAAGCCTGTCTTTTTTTTTGTCTTCCAATCAAATGGCAGTAAAACTATGCATGGCAGCACTTAACTCAGAAGCACTTAACTCATTTTTTATTAAAAAAAAATGGATATGATAGCCAGTATTTCATAGTTTGTATGTAAAATAGAAGGATTGAACTTATCATTTAAAGTTTAAAATCGATTGTAGAATTGCACGTTTTAATCATGATTTTTTTCAAATGTATCTGTCCATTAGAATGGACAGTGGGTTCAAACGTCTGTCCCTGTTGGGAGGGGTGGACAAGCTTGATCAGCTAATCAGCATTTACAGGATTGATATCAAGTCCCACAAATGACTGACAAGATGCACACAGGAAATGACTCTAATGTGACTTGATTTATTCCTAGGTTCATTTTGTTATGAATAAACAAATGTGCAATCTATAAAGCAAAAACCTTACAATTAAATTTGAAATGTTATAATGTTCTAGTGTTTGATAGAAAAAAGAAAGATGCACACAGAAAATGGCTCTAAAATGACCATATTGATTGATTCTAAGATATGTGCATGATCTGCGAAAAGGTACTTTTATTTTTTTTTTCAGAAACGTGAAACATAATTCAGGTCTGAAGGGGCTCTAGGCGAGTTATGATGACTTTCACCTTGATATTTTAGCACGGATGTATGTCTAACCGAATTGCGCTGTAGGGGGTGAGAACGAGTATTCGAACCTGTGTGTATGCCTACTGTGAAATTACCACATCAGGTGTGACGAGCTAACATTGATGCAGCTGAAGCCGGCGGGTTTGCTTCAGGGAATTTTTTTTTTTAAGAAGCTTCCCAATGGAAACCTTGACAAGACGCACGCCTGTTTCACACACAATCCATCTGCAGTGCGTATGCAGTCCGTGTGTGGTTCGTATGTGGTGCTGATAAAAATAGAGTATTGTGAGAAAATAAAGTATATCCCATTTGTGATTGTGTCATGTTGTGCAGTAGTTTTGTGTTCATTGTTAACAAATTCTTAGTAGTCACATTAAACCTAAGTTAGGAGATGTTGTAAGAAGTGTTAGGATGCCACTGCGAACATAGCCACTGTGTTCATATTCAGAGAATTATGCTTTCTCAAACATGCACAGACAAGTCCCAGAGTAAATGAAGACCGATCAGCTTTGCACTGATATGATCATATTTTCTAATTGTGAATAAATGCTTATATAAATCACCAAACTCTGTTTCAGCATGTAAAAGGCTGGCATAGGAACAGATTGTGGTTTATGCACGTCTGATAGGCTGTCATAATTCATCCACCAGCCTCTAACACCTTTATAACTCGAACAGCATCAGACGCGAGTGTCTCGCAGACAAAGCTATCGTCTTAAGAGCTCACATCCCTCACTTTAACAACCGGCTGATGCTTTTCGCTCCCTGTGGTTATGATATGGTCGCTGGGAGGGGGTGAGGAATTCTTTTCATATAAACACTGTGATGGCATGGTGCTTTGGGAATGACCTGGCGTTGCAGAGGAATTAACCGCCTATGTGTTGGTTTGTCATCTCCCAAATGCCATCACACTTAAGAGCACAGAAGGGGGTTGGGGGCCTGCCTGATATCTAAGAAAAAGGAGCCAGATAATCCTAATGAAAGGGAGATAGAGGAAAGAACATTTCTCTCTAGATTTGGCAGATGATGAGTGTGATTTTAATGGCAGGGGGAATTAGACAGGTTAGGATTGATAAAGCCATAAGAGCCTCTTAATATGGTACATCTGTTCTGTGTCCGTATCTTCCCGCTGGACAACTACAATGTCCGTATAATGTAATCACTAGACAATGGTTACTAAATTACTCTATGTGCTTTAAACATTAATCAGTGAAAGCTACTGAGACACTAATATTGGGCCTCATTCATGAAACACAAGAGGAATGAATTTCGATGTAATCATTTGAAAGGTATTATTGGGTAAACTGTCACTTTTAATTCGATGCAAATGGTTTGTGGTGCCCTTCAGTGTTAAACTCTATACTTTAAAACATTTTTTTTTTTTTGCAGGAATTTGATCATTATAAACTGTAATTCTCATTTAAGATTAGACATTGCATACAAATATACATTTTAACCATTTAAACACATTTTCTATGCACATTTTAACCTGAAAATTTTCAGTGTGTGTCAATATGCATGCCAGTACTTCATTTATTGTTTCTGTATATAATGTATGGCATTTTGATGACTTAGCTAAAGTGTTTATTAGTAGTATAGTTATGGCTTATTTCTGCATTAAATCAATTTAATCAATGTCTGATCTCCTTGTTTGTTTTTTTAATGAATGTAATAAAATACTGCATAATGCCAAATAATGGGAAATAATCAGGACAGTTAACTTCTGAGATGAATAAGTTGAGTGAAGAATTCAAATTGCATTCAATGTTTCAATGACTATTTTCTTGTGATTGTAAGAATTAAGAAGATTCCAAAGAAGATCTACAATCAAAGAATGATGGAAACAGATAATACTGCTTAGACAAAGTTTTGACTTAATCATGAAGTCTGGTCCATATTAGAGCTTAGAACTGCCCACATAGATTGCCATTTGTCATGTGACCATTTACCTCATCATTTCATCAGTTCAAACTGATTTCCAATAAAAAAATGAAACCCATTTAAATGCATTCTGATTTGGATCCTCAAATAAGGCAACATCAAAGGGGAAGATTTTTGTAACTGGTCCAGAGAAGTTTGGAACAGCTATGTATTGAAATCATTGAATATAAACACTCAGCAAGACACACTGTCCATTTAGAAGACAATATGCAATTAGTGAAATTGAAAAACAAATATATGTGGTGTCATTTTGAATCAAATTTTGGCCAAAAATAAAATGTTTGTAGTTATTTTGGTGGTTTTAAGCTCTGTAGTAAAAACTTTATGAAAAACTTAGCACTAGCGAAACACATTCAAATTACTCTGAGGCTCCATCTTCTTTGACATTGAATTAAGTTCTGGTTCATTTCTATGCCCAGTCCGTGGAGGTCAGACACAAGTAAAGGAACACTGAAGATCTACCTGAGTAGAAGTTGATGTTGTAATCACATTAGAAATTCTACAGTTCCAGATGTTTTATTAACAGCTCTTTTTTTCCATAGTCATTTTTGTTGTGTATTTGTTGTGTGCAGCACATTTTTACTCATCTGCAGCATTAAATTGTTCACAAACAATATACTGTTTCTCAGCTTTTCCGAGTTTACACCTGAACAAAATTGAAGAAGAAATTCTCCAGGAGTATATTAAGGCCTTTAAAAGCAGTTTTTTAGATTTCATCAAGATCTAACTGCATTTCCAAAAAATGTGTTAAAAGATGCATTTCCTTTTCCTGTGGTTGTTTTCTCTCTCAAACACCTAGTAAAAGTTTAAAACATACAAAATATTTTAACAAGAACCAGAGACTTTCCAAAGGCTCATGGGGTAAGCACTACAGGAGGGCCCGAGCAGCTGGAGGGATGCACATTGTAAAAAATTATCCAAATAATAATGATAAAATTGTTTTTTGTAGGTAAAGCTACATGCCCCAGCCCAAAGTCTCTGCAATACTTTTACAAATTCTACTCCATTAAAGTGGAAAAAGATATATAGGAATCTTTACATCTGGCATCTGTCAATGTGTTTACCAATATTTAGACAAATGACGTTTCATTTGACTTTTCCTCACTCAAAGTCTTGACTGAATATGTGAACCGAATATTTAACCATGCCATTTACAATGGCAAATAGTATCCTAAATCCTATTTTAAACCCTCTAGATTGCTATTTATAGTCAGTATGGTACACTCTCAGAAAAAAAAAGGTACAAAAAAATCCAACTTTCCCCCACAACAATTACTCATACAACAAAAACTCATCAAGCTATTTCATTGGATCTTGAAAGGTGCATATAGCCTACAGATTAATAGGTCTGTAACATGTACACTGGAATTTTGTAAACTTAGAAATAGTTGCCTCCAGAATCCTTTGCGCAACACTACTGACAGGAAGTAACAAACAATTATGCAAACTAGGGCTGCACGATATTGGGAAAAAATGACATTGCGATATTTTATTTTTCTGCGATAAATATATTGCGATATGAAATATAATCAAATTTTTCTTACAAACAAAAATTGGGTGAGCACACTTACATTCTCATTTTAAATGATTTAAACATCAACACATGCTCTCTCTCTCTCTCTCTCTCTTGCTCTCGCTCTCTCTCTCTCTCGCACGCTCTCTCTCGCTCTCTCTCGCTCTCTCTCGCTCTCTCTCTCTCTCTCTCTCTCGCGCGCGCTCTCTCTCTCTTTCTCTCGCGCGCTCTCTCTCTCTCTCTCTCTCTCTCTCTCTCTCGCGTGCTCTCTCTCTCTCTCGCGCGCGCGCAGCTCTCTCTCTCTCTCTCTCTCTCTCTCTCGCGCTCTCGCTCTGACAGGACTTAAAAACATGCAAAAGATAAACTTTCACTCTATGATGGTTAAGCTGTGCAATTAATCCACGAATCACATTCGTGAAGGGCCAGGGAGCAGCTGGCCCATACAGTTAATGAATAAAGGATCAACTACGACAGCCTACATCGCACATCCTGCGATGTGACTATCGTGGATTCGTACATCGCGATGTCGTTGCTTAGACACATCGTGCAGCCCTAATGCAAACTAGAGTGAAATTTACACAGTTACGGTTTCATACAATCTGAAAGCAACAATTTTGTGGAGTCTACAGGCCAGGACCAGCAGACTGAAGGACAGCTTCATCCACCAGGCTGTCAGGAAGCTGAACTCCCTCGCGAATCCCCGCCCCCCCTCCCCTCCCCTCTTCTGCCCTCATGTGTGGCCACCCTGCCCATGGTCTGTGGAGTGGTCGCTATCTGACATGACACATAAACTGCCTAGAGATGCTGGCCATGCTTTGCGCACTAAAACACTTTCTCGTGGGGCTTAGTGATTGTCATGTGTTGGTCTGCGCTCACGCCATTTGTACAAACTAGAATACCGGGTCCTTATGTGGTCTCAGGGCAAACTCCTTTCATTGAGAGCAGTACATATTCCTTGGCATCTGAATATGGGAGCAGACATACTGTCGAGGCAGGGGCCAAGGCCCGGGGAATGGAGGTCTCACCCTGAGGTGGTGAAGCAGATATGTCTACGTCACTGTGTGGGAAGATTTACATAACACCACCCAAATGTTCAAGCAAAGAAAGAAGGCAAAACTATGATTCTCGCTGCAGTACTATTACACATTTTTCCTGAACCTGGGAGAATAGAAAAAATTGTTTCTATAAAGTGGGGGAATTCCAACTTTGCAGGGACAGTCTGGCACTTCTGACTCACAGCCTGTAAGTACATTTTCATATTTAAAGAATGTGCCAATTCAAACGCGAATTTTGAGCAGTGTAGAGTAGCGAATGTTGTTTGTTGCTTCTCCGATTCCAAATGCAGGCTTGGTTTTATGTTTGAGTGGCACAAAATGCAAAAATAATATATAATACATATAAGAGTATAGTAAGGGGTGAAACATTTCCATCATACGCTTGAAGTATTCGGCCAGTCACAACGCACTGGATAGCTGACCAATCAGAGCACACCTCACTTTTCAGAACAAAGAGCTTTGTAAGAATCGACATGTTTCAGAAAGACGGGACATAGAGGAGAAACAATAATGTACAGTATGTGGAAAATAATGTGTTTTTTTTTTTTTTTACCTTAAACTGCATAAACACATTGCATTACACCAAACAGACAAAATAATGTAATTTTTTAGCAACGTCATATCACCCCTTTAATTAAATTAGCATATGGTCAAATTATGTAACCATAGCCAATGTAAAATAAACCTGCACTGAGGTGCATTACTTTGGGAACCGAGGGAAGAAAAAAAAAATGCATCACTTACTTGATATAAGAAACATTTTTACTTTGTGTTTAAGTCCATGAAGGCTGATTAAAAGTTGTGTGAAAACCAGTTTAACATAATAGAGTGTACTAGTTGTTTTTGTGAGAAATCTCCCAGCTTTATAGCAAATCTAATTTCCTCTCCATCTGTAACACACAGCCTAATTACGTCAATACGAGTTAAATAGACCTATCAAAATTACAGAATGCTAAATTGGGATCATCCCTCCCAAACATGCTCTATAACCATTTTGTTTTTCAAAAGCAGTAGAGAGAGAGAGAGAGTGTGACTTCAAATTAAATAGCCTGTTGGATCCAATTTAGGACTGACAATAATAGGCCAGCTTGCTTTTAAACTAGAAACCAAACATTACCGGCAAGTTCATCAGGACTGGTACTGACTGAAACTACGTCATCGGAAGAAAATAAGGAAGCATACCAGGATTAAAGACTGAACATCGGAACCCAGAGCGACTGCTTACCAAACACCTTGCTTGATCCCAGCAGCCACACTCGTTCTCTGCTTCTCATTCAGCGGCTCTCTCCGATAGACTTTCCACAACATCGCTGTCTCTCTCCCTTTCTGTTTCCGCTGGTTTCCATGCATCCCTAAGCCTCTGCAGATGTTGCTTGCTCTGTGAATAGACCTTTTGCTCATGGCTGAGTTGGAATATGGCAGGCATTGCTTAATCTACTTTACCTTAATCCCTGTGGCCCGAACCCATTTCAACCAGTGTCTTACCGCTTCCTCCAAAATGAGACGCGCACACACATTTTGACATCAATAATAATAAATGACTTTCCTTCCTGGGCAGCTTTTGGGGACATTGCAGCCAGTGAGTGGTGCATTGGGATGTGAGGACAGGTTTTAGTATGGTAAATAGGTGGTGAATGCAGCACAATCATGAGAAGAGAGTCTGTTTCTGCCCCGGGGGCTTTGAGATATGATGCGATTCATTTCTACGGTCCTTCCATGCGAATGGAAGGTAAGCCAACTGGATCTGCAGAGAAAATGCCAGTACCACCCGCACAGGGATTTGGGTGCCAGGGAGAAACAGATAGGAGCTATGAAGGGTAGAAAAAATTAAATGGTCATGAACAGGAGAAATCAAGGAAGAAACTTGCAATCTTTGCAAAAAAAAAAAAATCAATTTATTATGTATATATAAATACACACATACAGTATATATTTAGAAAATATTCACATGTATATGCATTTACATTCTTATATTATATACCAATATATTTAATATATTACTTAAAATGTTCTTAAATATATGCATGCATATATATATATATATATATATATATATATATATATATATATATATATATATATATATATATATATATATATATTATGTGAACAAAAACTTTTATTTTGGATGCGACTAATTGTGATTAATCGTTTGACAGCACTACTATCTATCTATCTATCATCTATCTATCTATCTATCTATCTATCTATCTATCTATCTATCTATCTATCTATCTATCTATATTTTGAATCCTCAATAAAACATTGAAATAGTATTCAAAATTAAAACTATATATTTTAAAATGTAAATTATTCCTGTGAATTTCCAGTAGCCATTACTTTAGGTCAGAGGATCCTTCAGAAATAATTATAATACGTATATTGATTTGGTGGTCAAAAAGAAGAAGAAGAAGAAAATAATAATAATCTTATTAAAACCGTGATACATTTTTACTTTCTCCAAAAAAAAACTGTTTTTCCCCAATCAGATAAATCATAATTTATTTTATGATTATAGACAGACAGACAGATTCAGTTCACAGAAAAATATTGTTTCTACCAACAACAATATTAGCCACTTAAAAATAGATACACTATTAAATCTCATAACAAGGAGGGATTGTCAAAATGGATATTGTTAAATAATGTTACATTGCCATACATTTTGTTGAAATGTTGATAATGCCCAATTGCCCATCGATAACACTTCAAAACATATAGCATAATAATCATTTCCACACATTACACAATATGCAGGTTGCACAAACAATTCTAACAAAAATATTAAATATTGTGGTCTTTTCAACAGAATGAGATAAGCTTGTATGAAATTGTAAAAATCAGTAAGAGTACTAATGTAACTACTTATTATTATTTGCTTAAGATAACTGACAATGCTGTTCATTGCTGTGTTATGTAGCATAATGCCACCATCTGCTGCCAGTGTGTCCCCAACTGGGTCAGCCAATATTATCTCTTATTGAACATTTCATAATCATTGCCTCAACAATCATCACAGAAAGAAAAAAAAAATTATATATACATATATATATATATATATTACAATTACCCATTTTCTATTTTAATACAGGTTGTTGCTAGATCTCCAGTTAACATAGTTGGGAAATGATGTGAACAGCAAGGGAACAATGGAGAAGTCTTCTGTTGACCTTGTTACTCCCAGAACGCACAGCCGCCCACTCAGAGCTACTGAATAAACCGAATATTATTCAAACACGGTCTAAACATGCGCAAACATGTTATTTGAAAAGGGGCAAAAATTAGATGTACCAAAGGCCATGCCTGTTGAATTGTCATATATATATATATATATATATATATATATATATATATATATATATATATATATATATATATATATATATATATATATATATATATATATATTTACAACTGTAATTGAGAGGAGAATCACCCCTCTCTGATAACTGTCAACAAACACAGGGGGAGAATATAATAAAATAATTTAATTAAAAATAAAAAATAAAAAAATAAAAAAAACATTATGTATAATTATGTCAAATGTAACGTTTCTGTTTTGATACTGAAGGAATATACAAAATAAACAAACACACTCATACAGGATATAGATCCACCAAAAAAATAAAATAAAAATAAAATAAAAAACCTTACTATACAATATTCTGCAAAGTTCAGTCTTTTTGTAGCATGAGCCGTGCAAGTAACATGTTTAAACTGAAAAATGCACTATGCGTAGTGCACTACAAGTACCAGGATGATGTACTATACACAGTGGATGGGGAGATGCTAAACATGCTAAGGCTATTAACAAGACATGTCAGCATCCACTTTCTTTTTATGGAAAAGGTTAGATTAAAACAAAACAGATCCAAAGTCCATATGAACCACAAGTTGTGACCAACTTACACATACACTCTCAGAGTAAATAAAAATGTTGTCATGGGTGGACAGTTCATATTATTACCTTGAAATTATATTTCAGTACTTAAATGGTACCGCTAGTCCCACGATTTGTTGAATGAACGTCTGATGCATATGGCACACCAAATGGGAAACACTTTAGGAGTTTTTACAGTAAGTTCTCGGACTGGTTGAAATATGCAGGATTGTCAGGAGACGAGTGTGTCGTGTTCTTATTTGTATTTATTTTTTAAGGTATACTGTGACATATTTCTGATAACAAAATACTGAATGCACATCTTCGCCATCGGTTGTATTGTGGTTATGGATCTTCAATCCAAACCGTAAAACTGATGTCGTCAGAGAAGGAATCAGAGAATTCCAGAGGATAGCACATTTTCAGACTGACTAAAGATTTCGAAGACAAGCATTATATTTAGCAGGTCTCTCATGAATAACTCAAGTGTGTTGACTGTCGTGCATGTTGCCATCAACTCCCTTTGGATGACTTAAAACTGAACTCTCAGCGTCTAATCTTGAATATTTCAGTGTTATTATATAGTGACAATCAAAATGCAAATCTAAATGCACCAACCTGGGGTCACAGTAACAATATACCTAACACGATGACCTGAATATGTCCTATTCATCACCTGCCCACACACATTCTCTCTCTTTCTCTCTCTCTCTCTCTCTCATAGAATTATAAAAGTAATTCATATCCCATAATTGATCTTCAATCTAATTACAGTCTGACAGCACAGAGTAATCTAAGGTGAGTGTAGAGACAGGCTGAACACTTACCAAAGTGAACTTTTATACAGTGCCTTAAAATAGTAAATAACATACTATTAACATAATATAACACGCTACCATATAACTTCATGTGCTTTGAGGTCGTTTGGCAACCGTATCGCAACAGGGGAGGCATCATGCTGTTCGTACAAGTGTGATGGAAGAAGCCCGAAATGTGTATTATACTGTAAGTTTAAAACTATTCCATTCACAGGTACTTATTACATTTTGCCAAAATGCTGTGTCCTTTAAACAGTAAAGCTATTTTTGTAGTAGTAATAATAATAATAATGATAATGATAACAATAATAATAATGTTTGAAACAACAAATGTTTTCTGAATATATAAAGATATTAATTCTCAAATTCATGGTACATTTTCAAATCAACTTTCATTCAAAGCATCTAGAAATAGAAGCTGATAAAAAAGAAACAATAAAACAGTTAAAAATTGCGTTACATAAGCAGATATTGATATATTTTTCTGTTTGTTTATGATCCTACAAGAGAAATCCGAGGAAAAGCACCAAAATCGCATGGAAATAAAATAAGAAAGCTATAAAAGGAAGTCACTTTATGCCAAGACGACCCACGATGCATCACGACTGCCCGAGTGACTGAACTATAAAGCTCTGATGTAAAGCTGTATTACAGCGTGAACATATACCGTGCTTTATTACATATAGATCAAAGCCAACATGTATATATTTTTAGATGAGGACTGATTTCAGGAATTTTAATGGTGTCTGATTCATCTTCAGCAGTTTGACAACATAATGCACTTTTGTGCGATAAAATTGCTGGTTAATAAAGTTTTCATTCTTAGTTAATATAAAGTGCTTCAAACACTCTGATTATAATTTCAATTTAACTATTAAGAGTATTATTATTATTTTATTTATTCCCAATATTTTACATTTCCCATTTTACAGTTATCCATTACACTCAGGTTAACACATTACACTATAGATTTAAGAATTAAAATGTTTTAAACCACTTTAAGCTTCAGTTCAACTGAATCAAATTTTACTTTCTAATCACTTGCACTGAAATAGTGCACATAAAAACAGAAATGCACGTTGAGGTAGTAAATGCAGAAATGCATGCTGCACAAAAATAAACTGGCACTCTTGAGGCAGCACAAATAGTGCCTCCAAAGAGTGCATCCAACACACTTAAGGACAGTTCCAACAAAAGAGAGTGGAAAGGTGGACATTTACTGACAAAGTGGAATTACATTGTCAAGAGGGACACACCAGAGAGAGAGAGACAGTGTGTGTGAGTGTGACTGTGTGCGTGAAAGAGAGAAAGAGCACGAGACAGACAGAGAGAAAGACTGCAAGGGACTCTGGATCTGACAGGTGGTGACGGACGACCCTTCTGGGGGTATTGTGTGTGCATGTGTG